>NC_081184.1:51700472-52000472 GCF_029867415.1 Vicia villosa
TACGCCAGAAGACTATTGACATTCTTCAACAAAGTTGAATTCCACCACATCCCTCGAGATGAGAATCAGATGGCTGATGCATTAGCCACATTGTCCTCCATGTACAAAGTGAATTTCCATAATGAGGAACCTCAGATAACAATCAGGCGTCTTGATAGACCTGCTCATGTATTTGCAGTTGAGGAAGCAACAGATGAAAAGCCTTGGTATTTCGATATTAAGCACTTCCTTCAGACTCAAGAATACCCACTTGGGGCATCAAATAAAGATAAGAAAAATTTGAGGAGATTGGCTGGCAGTTTCTTCATCAATGCTGATGTTTTGTATAAAAGGAATTATGACATGGTTTTGCTTAGATGCGTTGATAGACACGAAGCAGACATGTTGATGCATGAAATCCATGAAGGTTCTTTTGGTACCCATTCCAATGGACATTCGATGGCTAAAAAGATGCTTAGAGCATGTTACTATTGGCTGACAATGGAATCTGATTGCTACAAATTTGTAAAGAAGTGTCACAAGTGTCAGGTGTATGCTGACAAGATTCATGTGCCTCCGACACTTCTCAATGTTATTTCTTCCCCATGGCCTTTCTCTATGTGGGGTATTGATATGATTGGCATGATTGAACCCAAGGCTTCGAACGGACATCGATTCATCCTGGTAGCAATCGATTACTTTACCAAGTGGGTAGAAGCTGCTTCATATGCTAATGTGACAAAGCAAGTTGTGGTTAGATTTATTAAGAACAACATCATTTGCAGATATGGTGTACCGAGCAAGATCATCACTGATAATGGCTCGAACCTGAATAACAGCATGATGAGAGAACTGTGTGAAAGCTTCAAGATCGAACATCACAACTCTTCGCCTTATAGGCCAAAGATGAATGGAGCTGTTGAAGCAGCAAATAAGAATATTAAGAAGATTGTGCAAAAGATGGTTGTTACGTACAAGGACTGGCATGAGATGCTCCCATTTGCTTTGCATGGGTACCGTACATCTGATCGTACTTCAACATGGGCAACTCCCTTTTCTTTGGTTTATGGTATGGAAGCAGTGCTCCCTATTGAGGTTGAGATTCCATCATTGAGAGTTTTAATGGAAACCAAGTTATCTGAGGCTGAGTGGTGTCAAAGCAGGTTTGATCAATTGAATTTGATAGAAGAAAAGAGGATGACGACTTTATGCCATGGTCAGTTGTACCAGAAAAGAATGAAGAAAGCGTTCGATAAGAAGGTTCGACCTCGTGTATTCAGAGAAGGCGACCTCGTGCTCAAAATAATCTTGTCTTTTACCTCCAATTCAAGGGGCAAATGGACTCCTAATTTTGAAGGACCATATGTTGTTAAGAAAGCCTTCTCTGGCGGTGCATTAATTCTTACAACTATGGATGGAGAGGAGCTCCCCCGTCCCGTGAATGCTGATGTAGTCAAGAAATACTTTGCCTAAAAATAATAAAAGAACAGCTCGCTAAGTTGAAAACCCGAAAGGGCGGCTTAGGCAAAAAAGAGCGTCTCGGTGGATTGAAAACCCGAAAGGGCGGTCCAGGCAAAAATTAGAGACATAAACAGAATAAAATACCCGGTGGACTGAAAACCCGAAAGGGCGGTCCAGGCAAAAGTTAGGGATTCATGGCAAGTAACTACATCAGACAAGACTTGATCATCAGCAGTCATCTTTTTATCATGAAGAAGTTCAACACATTTCAACGGAAGCCTTTGCTCAGGAATTCCAAGTTGAGAGAGAGGATGGGGTCATTACATTTCAATGTACCTTTTCCACAAAATTACCACTTTCCAAATTTTGTAATAATCCATGGGGTCTTGCCTTTTGTAGGCTACCATTCTATTAAAAAAGTTTGAGCCTTTACCCTTTATTGGCAATCTCATTTCTTCCATATCTCTCAAAATGTCATTTATTGTTGATAGTAATTTTTGAAACAAAAAGAAAATTGATTTCAACAAAATCCTTTTGAAAATTATAAAAGAAGTTTTACTTTGATTCATGAGTGCATTACAAGGAATGGATATGCTGATGTATTCATAATGCAAAAGAAGAAGAATGTGTTCCACTCAATGCACCTTTGGCCTGGTTCAAATATGGTGTAGAACTCAACTACTGTGTTCTCTTAGCTCTGATATTCCCTAATGTTGGGCAGCATTTATTCTAAAGCCATCAAAAGATTGTTATAGCAGTTTTTGCTCTGATGTTCAGCTTGAGACATGCTTGATTATGTTATCTTCGCACTCCATCGCTTGAGTTAATTCTTGTGCTAAGTTTTGGCAGCATATGCATCATTAACATACATCAAAAACAGTCATGCATTTCACATTTGCTATCATGAAGTTTACTGTCAAACAGATTGCTCTTTCATTTAGAGTGTCTTAAGTAGAAAAAAAAAACTCACTTTCCTTGAAAATCCCCACTGAATTTGTTTCTAGGTGGATAATATGTTTCAGTTTTTCTGTTCAGATGACTACGAACAGAAGACCAGTGAGTTTCTCCCTCACATGGTCCAGTCTTTTTGGCAGCTTCTTTCCATTTTGGTCATGGATTGAATTTTTGTCACTGGATGATGAATATTGAGACTAGGCATTTATGTATGCATCCTCAAATCATTGAAAAAGTATTATTGATTGCTCTTCACCATCATTGGTATAAAGGGGCAGCTCTTCATGCCTTCAGTGGAACGTTGGTATGTGTTATCGTCAGTGGTACGGCGGTACATCTCTTTCATCGTCAGTGGTACGGCGGTACATCTCCTTTTATATCATCAGTGGTACGGTGGTATACCTCTTCATGCCTTCAGTGGAACGTTGGTATGTGTTATCGTCAGTGGTACGGCGGTACATCTCCTTTTATATCATCAGTGGTACGGTGGTATACCTCTTCATGCCTTCAGTGGAACGTTGGTATGTGTTATCGTCAGTGGTACGGCGGTACATCTCTTTCATCGTCAGTGGTACGTCGATGAATCATCTCTTTTTATATCATCAGTGGTACGGTGGTATACCTCTTCATGCCTTCAGTGGAACATTGGTATGTGTTATCGTCAGTGGTACGACGGTACATCTCTTTCATCATCAGTGGTACGTCGATGAATCATCTCTTATTATATCATCAGTGGTACGGTGATATACCTCTTCATGCCTTCAGTGGAACGTTGGTATGTGTTATCGTCAGTGGTACGACGGTACATCTCTTTCATCGTCAGTGGTACGTCGATGATTTATCCCTTTTATATCATTAGTGGTACGGTGGTATATCTCTTTCCTGCCTTCAGTGGAACGTTGGTATGTGTTATCGTCAATGGTACGGCGGTACATCTCTTTCATCGTCAGTGGTACGTCGATGATTTATCCCTTTTATATCATCAGTGGTACAGTGGTATATCTCTTTCATGCCTTCAGTAGAACGTTGGTATGTGTTATCGTCAGTGGTACGGCGGTACATCTCTTTCATCGTCAGTGGTACGTCAATGATCTATCCCTTTTATATCATCAGTGGTACGGTGGTATATCTCTTTCATGCCTTCAGTAGAACGTTGGTATGTGTTATCGTCAGTGGTACGGCGGTACATCTCTTTCATCGTCAGTGGTACGTCGATGATCTATCCCTTTTATATCATCAGTGGTACGGTGGTATATCTCTTTCATGCCTTCAGTAGAACGTTGGTATGTGTTATCGTCAGTGGTACGGCGGTACATCCCTTTCATCGTCAGTGGTACGTCGATGATTTATCCCTTTTATATCATCAGTGGTACGGTGGTATATCTCTTTCATGCCTTCAGTAGAACGTTGGTATGTGTTATCGTCAGTGGTACGGCGGTACATCCCTTTCATCGTCAGTGGTACGTCGATGATTTAAACCTTTTATATCATCAGTGGTACGGTGGTATACCTCTTCATGCCTTCAGTGGAATGTTGGTATGTGTTATCGTCAGTGGTACGGCGGTACATCTCTTTCATCGTCAGTGGTACATCGATGAATTATCTCTTTTCATATCATCAGTGGTACGATGGTGTGATTTCTCATAACGGAAGATTGGCATTCTGATTCAGGATGCATACTTTCTCATCCCCAGTGATAGAGGATGTTCCCCTTTTCTCATCCCCAGTGAAAGAGGATTCTATAACCTCTCTGACGCGAAGTGTTTTCCCCAGAGAAATTTCTTTCCCTACCAAAGTTTCATCTCTCCAACAAAGTCTTGCCTTCCCCAGCGGAGATTTGCCAGCAAGACATTTATTTTCCCCAGTGGAGTACCTTTTACTCCCCAGTGTTGTCATGCTTTATTATCATCATAGGCATTCATTAAACATTGCATTGCATCTTAGGATCAAAAATTGTGTTTTATATATTTAAGTCTCTTCGATTTTGTCAAAACGAAGATTTCCAATCATCGTATCTCCAAATCGAAGAAACTTAAATGGGGGCATCTGTCATACCCCAATTTTTGACCCTAAGATCCTATATCATTCATATCCCAATCACTAATCAAGAGCTTCACTTGGAAGTTTTGTTTATGGTGTTGCACTCACCTCATCAATAAGAGGGACCATCAAGCACCAATGATTGTTTATCTTGTATGCATATTATACTAACCCAAATACCAAAAACATTGCTTTGTTTCTTTGTAGGCTTTTGTTTTGTAGGTACCAAGCCAAGACATGCAATAAACAAGGCATTTCTCAAACTTTTGACTGATGAAATCGATTTCCCTACTGGGTAAATCGAATTCCCTGCAGCAATCTTCAACAAAATCACATTCTGGACAGCATGAAATCGATTTCCCTCCTGGGTAAATCGATTTCCCTAGTGTATTTTGCGCCAAATTCTCTTCTGGAACAGAGTGAAATCGATTTCACTCTTGGGGAAATCGATTTCCTTGGGGCGAAATTCAAAAAAATATAAGGAAGGAAGCTTGACATCATTTTGGCACCTTTTTATTTGATCATTGTACCAATTTTCCACCTCATCAAAATAATTCTTTTCATTAAACCCACTTAAACCCCATTTTACCACTTTTTACCATTTAATTGCCACTTTAATCGCCAATTAAACACAAGCTAATTACCAAATGCAAAAAGACCAAACTACCACTACTCTTGCTCTCATCCTATAAATAGAGCCCACTACTCTCTCATTTCTCAAGCTTGGAGAGCCAAAAAATTGCTTGCAAATTCATTTCTCACCCTTTCCAAAACCCTCACCCAAAGTTCATTTTCATAAGATTAGTGAGATTCACATTGAATCTTGCTAATTTTGAACTAAGCCTCCTACATTTCACTCTTTTCTTTGTTTGATCATCTCCAAATTTGAAGGATCTACACACCTTGTGCTTGCTCTTGAAGCTACTCCAAAATCTTTGTTCAAGAAGTGGTAATTTGCTAGATCCATGATGTAGATCTTTATTGCTTGTGTTCAATGCATCTTTGATGCTATATTGATGATATTTGCTGGTTTTGTGATGGAAATTTCGTGCTCAAGTTGATGTGTGATCATAAGGTGTTTGTATATTTGTTCAAATCAAGTTTCATGCCTTTAAATGCTGTTTTTGCTGAAATTTACACTGAGGAAATCGATTTCCTTAAGGCTGAAATCGATTTCCTGCTGAACGTAACTTGTTTTTTTTGAAAACTGCACTATGGAAATCGATTTCCCCCTGCATGAAATCGATTTCCAGCAGGCAGAATGTGGTTTTTTGCCTTTTTTGTGCTTGTTTTGGCTTCCTTCTTCCTACACTTCATTAATATCATTGGATCTAGGGTGTTGATAGGTTTGAAATGACCTAATCCACCAAAATGGATGAATGATATTAATGATAGTGTGAGTTGATTATCTTTTGTGTTTTCATTCTTATTTTCATCTTATCTTTCTTTTGATCGATGAAAGTCTTGACATCTTGAGGATTCTATGGATTTTTGATGAAGACTAGATCAATTTGTTTTCATTCTTATCTTTTTATCTTATTTCCTTTTGATCGATGAAAGTCTTAATATCTTGAGAATTCTATGGATTCTTGATAAAGACTAGATCAATTTGTTTTCATTCTTATCTTTTTTCATCTTATTTTCTCTTGATCGATGAAAGTCTTGATATCTTGAGAATTCTATGGATTCTTGATAAAGGCTAGATCATTTCTTCTTCTCCTTCTTATTTCTTTTGATTGATGATCTTGATACATGGAGAGTTCTCCTACATTTGTCCCGACTCGATAAAAGATCAAATATAGAAGAGAATTGTATGCGGTTGATTTATGACTTATGGAAATTTATCGTGTAGTCGCTATGATTTTATCAAGCTTCTGATAAGTTTCCATTGACCTTAAATCCGAGTACATCATTCACTCACCATCGATCTTCATTACTAACTTTGATAACATACTTGACAAGTTTCAAGATGGTTATCTTTAACATCTAACAACTAACTTTAATTTCCGCCATTTATTATACCGCTCTTTATATTTCTCGCTTTATCGCTTTATTTTATCATTTCATCATATTTACATTCCGCCATTTTTTCTTTGTCCATTTGGACGTTTATAATTCCGCTATTTTCTCTTTGTCCACTTGGACATATGTTTATGCTTCCGCTATTTTCCTTTTGTCCACTTGGACCATACTTTACTTTTATGCTAAAACACTAATAAACAACCAAAATCTAAAAAACACATAAGACTCTCTTCGGACTTATGGACCTAGTGCCTCTGGACTCTTATTCTGTTATTACTCTGCTGTTATTCTGTCTGTCTGGCATTGGATTGTTGTCTGTTTGTATGTGCAGGTATTTCCTTGAAAGCCCTTGATGGTTAATTCCAAGGCATTGAGATAAGGATTTTACCCGAAAACAGCCGTTACTCTGCCCGATTTTCGTCAGAATCTTAATGTGCTTAATGAAAAGTGGTGCTAAGACAATAAGTTCATCTGGATCCCCCAAGTGTTAATGTGTTGGTATTGATAATTCCAAAGGATGGGAAATCTACCTTGACTCTTAATGTCAAGTGTTGGCTTCTTATTTCAGTTAGACCGTTCTTTTCCTTAGCTTTTATTTTACGCAATAGGATAGCCTCTTCATCTCCTCCCACTTCTTAAATTTTCAAAATCTTCTCCCTTTTTCAAAATATTATTATGTTTGCAACCTTTTCAAAACCTTTTCTCAAAAAATATCTTTCGCCCTTAGTGGCTTTTCTTCAAAAGTTTAGACACCGTTAATTGTCGAAACGAGTGGTTATACCCCACGATTTTGAAATTGATTGATATAATGAGATCTTTTCCGCGTGAGAGAGCTAGTGGCATACTCGTCGATTTTATCCGAGTTGGAGCCCTTCTTTCATTTGCGATGCAAAGAACTCGTTTGTTCTCATGCTCAAAATCCACGGCTGAGTATTTCTCTCCGACGACGATAAAGTGTTTATTCGTTTTTAAACATTTTTTCCCTTTAAGCGGAACTACATTAGCTCTGACTTCTCCATTGCACCGAGGAGGTATGTAGGCCCAAAGCTAAACGCTTTGCCGAGCTTATTTTAAAAATAAAACAAACCCTTTTTTAGCACACACACACACAGATTTTCAAAAAGGTTCCTGTGGAATACCACAGATATGAGAGGTGCTTAAAACCTTCCCCTCATATAATCAACACCCGTACCTGAGATCTCTTTCTTGTTTTAAAAACAAAACTTTGGGTTTTACGTTCTTTTCCCTTTTCCTTTGAAAAAATAAAGCGCGGTGGCGATTTCAAACGAAATATTGATTCGAGTCAATTTCATGGCTTCGATATCAGATTTTCCCCGCTACAATATCCCCTAAAGAAAATACACAAGGCGAGTGTTTACAACAAGAGATGAGCTATTTTTACACTCTTTTTATACACCTGATATCTTACACCATATAAAATTGCAAAGCAAAATACACTTGCACAAAAACCAAAGCATGATAAATTATTAAAAAACAAAATTGGTATCATGTATATATACTATTACGGTGTAGGGTGTTAGAAATGGTGTCATCATACATATCCCATAGCTTTTCCATAAGCATCCTATGGATAACAAGGTTAACATCACCTTCTCCTACAAGACTCGTTTCATGTATTTATACTGGATAGTAGCTACTTCCTTTTTCTCCATTCAGATACTTTTATAATCAACATTAGTTTGGCAGGGAACATATACATAATGATTATTTAATAGAAATTTAGCTATATAGTTCATTGATTTAAACTATGAAAAATATTTAGGCGTGAAAAATACTAGAAGTATCCAATGGGTAATTGATTTTGAATTTGAATTTCAATAGTAGTGAATAACGAAAAATAAATCAATAATTTATATAAGATTTTTTTTTTAATTAAACACAATCAACTAATCATAAATATAATTTAATTTATTTATTAACATATTTTTATAATGAACAAATATTCATTGAATTCAATTATATATTGTTAATAAAAGAATATATTTATATGTTAAATCTTGTTCTTCTTCTTTCTTTCTTTTTTCAATTTTTTCTCTTTTATTCAAGTTTTTTCCTTTTTTTTCTAGGTTTGTTCTTGAGCTTTTTATTCATTGAATTATTTTTATTTTAGTCAATACATTTGTACTATTGTACATTCTGGACTCTGGTATGTTGTCCCAACGTTTTTCAATCCTAACGACTTGACCTCATATTAGAAATTGTTGTGATTGGTTATGAATGTTGTCTTTCACTTTGTCATTAGGTTCATTCTTATCTGATTGTAACCTAAGTGTGCGATCATAAAAATTAGTACTCAGAACCTCGATCTGCCATCAATTACCCTATCAATGCTTGGTAGTGGATATGGATCTGTGGGACAAGCTTTGTTCAGGTTAGTGAAATGCATGAGCATTCAACATTTTTTCGGAGGCCTTCTTTACCATCACGATATTAGTTAGCCAGATTGGGGATTTGATATCTTGAATGAACATGGCCTCCTTCAATTTCATTATATTTTTTCAATAGATTCAACTTCTTCCATCTTGAAGGTTTCATATTTTTTAATTAAGGCAAGAGCCTTGGTTTCTTTTACTTGAGTGTTGCCTTCATGAGCCATTGTCAGAGAATCAAATATAGACTTAGCAGAGTTTCTATTTGTTATCTTCTAATACTCAGTATAAGAAATCGCATAAGCAAGATGGTTCTAGCTTTGTGATGGTTCTTATACTCCTTCTTCTATTGGTCGTTCATTCTTCTTCTTTCGACCTTTGTACCCTCTAACACTGGCAGGATGTATGTAGCCATCAACAAGGTTTGGCATTGTAGTGTTATTTTTCATTGATAATTGGTGCAGATGGTGGTGGTGGATTAGCCATAGTGTTTCTGAAGAGTGTCTGGATCTTAATCTGACACGGTTAATTGTATCAACCAGAAACGAAGCTATGGTGTCTATTGAAGGTGCGAGAAACACAAGAAGGGGGGTTTGAATTGGATTGCACCAAATATAATCTTTTTCACAACTCAAAAACAAGGTTAACAACTGAATAAAATTATATGAACACAATTATTTTTATCTTGGTTCACTGTTAACAAAGTTACTCCAGTCCACCCGCCAAGGTGATTTTGCCTTCTCAATAAGGACTTAATCTACTATAACCAAAATGACTACAGACAACTACACTGACCGCAGCCAATGCCTTCTTGAGACTCCTGACTAGCACCTAGCCTTCTCAAGAAAATAACCATAATAAGCTTTCGATCATCCTTGCTGACAATTCCAACAAGTTCAGCTGATCCTTATCATGAAACCGCTATGAACGCAGCCACAGTCTTCCTAGGGTTTCTGACTAGCACCTAGTCCCCCAAGAAAATAATCAAACAAGTTGATTACAAGTGTGTATTACAAGTGTGTATTACAAGATGCTTCTAATAAGTAGATTACATAATGTTTAAGTACAACAACACAAAAGTGTTGACAAGCAAGATATGAACAAAAACTCCTTGCTTAAAATATAAAACTATACAAAGATTTCTCTAACAGAGTTTGTGCAGCGCTTTGGTGTAGTTTTGTAGAACTGATTCGTTGATTTTAAATTCTTCTAATGGTTTCTTTTATAGAGAAGGATAGATCCGTTGGAGAGTAGAATAAGAAATGCAAAGTACATCTGTAAAGTCCCCAACGGTCATGGTGGATTGTCCTTACGCCACCCTATAAGAGTAGAGGTCACAGTTTATGTTAGTAGTTTTATGGTCACCATCACACGTAAGTCGTCCTTGATCTTCTAAGTCTTTAAAGGCTTATGATTGTATGTTGATTGAAGCATGTTGTAGATTATCAGAACTTGAATCTTCAAATCTAAGTCTTTGAGTCTTTAGAGCTTGTCCAGCAGAATCTTTGTCTTTAGAGTCTTCAGATCTTCAGAACTCGTTTAGAAGAACTTCGTCTTTATCATATTTAGAACATGGGACACAAAAGCAAAGCTTTAGAAGGCCTAAAAGCTTCCTTTACAAAGTCATGATCAGAAGCTCTTTGTACTAACGTTCCTTGGGACCGTCGCATAAGTAGCATTCCATAATCTTGACTTCCATTGTAACACAACAGTAGTATTCTTTTAGAGTGTTGAGTTCAGAACCTGATAACGTCACACGCCTTATTACCAGAGTCAAAACATGTAAGGAAAAAGCCACACACTAGAAAGAAAATCGTTAGTGTATATAATTATTCCTTAAGATAACATGTAAAGTTATCATTAAAACTTAAGGTCAGGTGCAGAACCATTATTGTTCTTACAGTTGACTCGTAGCTTATAACTATTGTAAATCTATTATTTCTTATATCTTTTATAATTAATTATGAATACTCATCTTTCTGTTTGAATGATACCTCTATGTGAGTAACGTGCAGATACTCAGGAGTAGCTTTTGTGGAAGTAAGTGAAAGCTAGTTGCGAAGACATTTTCTTTGTTATTGTTTTATTTAGTGGTTTATGTTTTGATCATGTATCATCGGGTTGAGGTTGACTTTTGAATTTCTTAAACAACAATGTTGTTTATTTTGGACACAATTTGTGGAGCTATGTTTATTTTTTTTAGTCAAATGTTTTAAGAATCAAGGTGTGTTTTATTTTATAATAAAGATTAAATGATGATGATTCCGCTACAACGTTTTTAAATTAGCATTGATGTCGCATAAGCATCATGAATGTGTATTGTTTGAGAAGTTGAATCTTAAATTGTGTAACCCGTGTTACAGAGCGGGATATTTATGTTGTTTTTATGAAGTGTGACACCCTTATGTGACTTGTTTTAATTAATTTACTCGTAAATTAAACGTGGGGTTTAAAAGGATGTTACAGTTAACACGTGTAGCTTACACTTCATGGTTCTCCAAACATGGTAATAATCCAGCTTGTTGAATAACATGTTCAACATGTACGTCTATTCCTTTAGTGTCGTCGTAACTTTCTAGATTTGGGGGTTTCTCAATGGACCATGATTCTTGCTGTCAAGAATGCATGTAGAGAGTGGGTTCCTCTTTTTCTCAGAGATGAGGGCATCTATGTCGTACCTTTTTCTCGAGAGTAGTGTTCTAGCGAGTTATGGGGTTGGCGAACCTCTAGTGAAATATGACAGTCACTTCTCCCTCGGAACTACTTCATGTGGTGAGTGTGAATGAGTACGAAGCATTTTGCTTTGGTTACAACGTGGTGACCTCGGAACTACTCCATGTGGTGAGGTTGAATCTACTATAGTCGACTATGGTATGACTTGGTTGTCACACAATGTCACTTCGCACGTAGTGGTCGCTCTTTGAGAAGCAAGTTGGTGATCTACGAGAATAAGATCAGTGAGATGTGTCTTTGGTCAAGAGGCGGTGGTTTTCATGGAAAAACTGTGGGAATCAAGAGTTTTTTTCCACCAACGGCACAGATGATTCATTACGAAACTATAAATGTGTATTGAAGTGGTGAAATGGTAAAATGAAGTCTTGGTGCAGCAAATAGGTTATTAGTTACCGAGTGAAAAATAATATGAGAGTAGAAATGAATTGAATACTTAAAATAACACAAAATGGTCTTTGTATAATATAAACCGTTAAAACTTAAAACAGCTCTCATGTAATTTGACGTCTTATGTGAATGACCGATCAATTAGATATCAACGGAAGAGAAGTGACTGAGGGTGTCATCATGCATACTCCGGAGAAATGAGGATTCAACTGTTGGTTTTACTTTCTCCTTCAACACTTATTATTAAGAGACAACACTTATTATTAAGAGACTAAATTGAAACACTTATTTTTAAGAGACTAAATTGAAGTTAGAGTGATACTTTAGAGACTATAGATTAATGTCTTCTCATACACAACTTGACAAATTTTGAAAGCAACTAACGTGCTAAAGCCAACCAAATACCAATAGCATGACGGCTTGTGCTTATCCACTAGAGGTGGTTCATTTTTTACAGTTTCACCACACTTTTAAGTTTCAATATTGACCTTGGCATCCGTAGTTATTACTTATTACAAACACCTAGGATTCTTGAAACTTGAAAGAGAGTAGTAAAATAGTAGAGTAGAAATAACGCACAGTAACTCACACGGACTGTATCACACACAGACTCCGAAAGATTCCAGTAACTCACTACTGCTCACTTTTATCATACGTGTGGGCATCTACCCTTACTTTTAGATCTATTCATGTCCTTTCCTGTCATCATGAAAGATAGAGGCAAATTTATATTTATATATTCACATCACATGGGTAGCTGCTGGTGGGTAGGACCCTTACACAAACACAACCTGGCATTTTATAAATGTATATGGCCCATTTGCAATGTCAGCAACCCCATGTGATGTTTCTGTTTTATGGACCCCTCCTCTTTTTCCTCTCTAATAATGGCAAAAATATATACATACCCCACTCAATTCAGAGGCAAAATTATTGCAGGAACAAACAGACAAATTCTCCTTTAAAAATCACAATAGTAAGACCCAAATAGACCAATTTTTTAGTCTTGAAAAACTCACTTTTCATTCTTGTTTCTAAATATTTTCTCTTTCCTGTCTTGCAACATTACATCAAAGGTAAAATTCTCCACTTTATAACTTTAACCAAACTAAGATAAGACTAACAATTATACAACCCCCTCTTGTTGAATCTCAAACTCAAATCACCTAGCCTTGTAGTTAACATTTCTTCATCTATGCATGCTTTTTTTTCTCTAGGTAATGATTCTTCAGCTGTACAAAGGACTTGAAATTATGGTACCTGTGTAGTAATAATAACATAGTACTAACAATCTATGATCCACCAACAAAGGAGTGAGTTCCTAATACACACACATTGACTCTGATATTTTTTTTTGTGTGTTATTTAATTTAATATTTTAACGTGTGGTTCAGCTACTAGTGAGATATAAAATGGTACAATAATGCTAAGAAAAGGAAATGCCATGCCCCACTTCCTTTACTGAAACTGCTTTTTTACGTATGGATTTTGTATGGTAGTAACAAGTATAGTATTGATGATTGATGGTGATGGTGTTGGCATCTTTGCTGCTGCTGATTCTCTATAGATTTGTTGTTGGATGTCATGCTTTTCTTTAATCATCTTTGCTTCATTTTCCTGTAAACACTGTACACACAACAATACAAAACCGACTTCCATATTTAATTAAACTAAACAACAAAAACCTTTAAGAAAAACTATGCAATATTAGACTAATTAACTTTACCTAATTAACCTCAGGAGAGCTAAATGCCAATCGGGCCGCCGGTGCCGGCAAACATCCCAATAGTTCCATGTCCAGAAGAGAACCTAAGTCCAAATTCCAAACCAAGATCATCAAGAGTTCAACAAAAATTTATGGATGTTGAAATTTATGTGATGACTGATAAACTACCTTGGTAATTGGCAGTTATTATAGGATTTAAAAGAGGTCATACTATCAAGAGGTGATGCTGATGTTGTTGAAAGTAATTTACTACTAGTGCCAAATTTAGAGTTAGCAGATGGATCTGAATCAATAGCCTCATAAGGTCCATTAGAGAAAGGAGCCACTAAGTCTACTCCAGCAGCTTTTGTAGGTGAAGCAAAAGGGCTATCAGGAAGATTGTGTTCCAAACTGCATTTAAATACAAAGTCCCTTTAAATTAAATGACTTGACAATCATAGTTAGAAGAAACCTGAATAAATGCCAGAACTTTTGTTTTTGGCATGAACTAAAAAGAGGCAAAAAAGGAGTGATTACTATTCTAGTAACCTTTTAGAAGTTTACTTAATCTAAATAAGAACAAAATATATACCATTCTTGCAAATCAAGCTCTTCATCCTGATTTGAGCTTTGCTTGCCATTTCCATTGCCTTCACTATTGACCACAGCTTCCTTGCCAACATAGCCATTGACTGAATGTTGACTAGCAATTTCTGTAGCTGGAGCAGAACTTGAACCATTCTCTGAAATCAAAATCAATTTAGTTCAGCACATGAAATTAACAGCACCTGAAATCGAAGAGAGGTAGATAAAATACCCTCTGAGGACTCTGAGGTTCTGTGAAAAGAAGGAAGAACAAGAGTTTGATTGAACATGTTAGGAGATTGAGTAGGAGAAGGAACTGGACTTCCAGTTGAAAATGCACGTTGGTGTTGCTTCTTAATATCAAGAAGTTGCAGACCCATCAACCTTCTACTTTGTAGCTCGAGAGCTGCTTGCTGTAGATCAGCTTGTTCCTCTAGCTTCCTCCTCCACAAGATGTCTTGAGAATTGTAAAACATTCTTCCACCTTAAAAAAAACATTGAAAAGACACATCACATGTTTGAGTTAGACTATAACACAATCTTTGAAAGACAATAATAACAAATTGTAATTAAAGCATTAATTAGCCTACCAAGTGGAAGATCATATTGGTCTCTAGCATCAAGTCCAGTTGGAGTTCCACATGGTGAAAAATCTCTATCTACCTGCTGCTGCTGTATCTGCTTCCTGTATAAACCATATCAATCATCATAAGCAAAGTTCAAAGCATGTTAGAGACTGTAACTAACATGAAGGAAAAAGAGTAATACTTGTCTGGAATTTTTCCCTTCTCCTTGTAAGGCTTAACGAGTACACGAGCATCGCAAACGAAATGAGGGTTTCCTTTAGATAAAATGAGCTTCACTGTCTCTGGATAAACAAAGGTAACAAACCCGAACATCCGCTTCTGCTGATATGGAATCCTCACATCTTGAACAGGACCATAAATGCTTTATCAATAACAAAAACCAAGGTTAATATTTTTTGCATTTGCCAAAACAATGAAGTTGAATTGGAGTAATTTTTTTCTTAAGAAAAACCTGAAGTAATTGGAGACATCTTCCTCTCTGAAAGTACTATCAGCTGGGAAAGTCAAGTAGATTTGTCTTGAAGCTGGGTTAATCATTCCAGTAGGACTATTCAAAGAAAAATCATTTCTTTCAAGCCTTGACCTTCCAAATTTTTGCAACTCTTCACTCATCATTAGAGCTGCAGCTGCTGCTCTGTAATCATTATATTATCAATCATCATCAGAATTCAACAGCTTTAAAAACACATGATTGGAATGGAATAATAGTAGTAATAATTCTATATATAGTTTCTTTTATACCTTTGAGTATCATTTTGTTGCTGCTGTAAAAGGAAATTCATGCACTTTGGTGAGTATGGGAAAGAGTTAGAGGCCATGAGGTGAGAAGCAGCAGTAGCAGCAGCAGCCAATCTTTGTGGATGACTAGATTTAGATCTCAAGAGTTCATGACAGTGATCCATCATCTCAACTTTGTTAGGTGACCCAACAATTGCATCAGCATCCCCAAGTCCACCATGGAGGAACCTACAACTAGTACCATTTTTACAGTACCCTCTAGCATAATAAAGACAAGGCTTCCACCCTAAACCAGAATTTGGGTCCTCAGAACCTAAACAAGCATCATTGACTGAACAACTCCTCCTGTGAAGAGAGTTACCTCCCCAGCCATAGGAAGGAAAGAGAGAACTAGAATCAGAACCATCATTCAAGAAAGAAAGTTGGTCTTGGAGATGAAAATCATCAACTGGATCTGAAGCACCATTAGGATAGAAAGGTGAAGTAGCAGAAGAGGGTAAAACCATATTGTTGGGACTCATAATTAAATCATCATGGTTATGAAAGTCAGACATGGTAGCCCAAGAGGCTGAAGAGGAAGAAGAAGAAGGGTTTGGGATGGTTAGAGAAGGAGGAAGGTTGAAACCATTAGTAAGCCTTGAAGAAGTTGAGTTTTGCCTTGAGAGGAAAGGTGATGGTGAGAGAGGAGTGGAAGGTGTTGGTGGAGAGTTATTACTACAAGGTAGTCCTAACTCTTTTCTAGCTTTGAAAATGAGAGAGTGAATGAGTGATTCAGGACCAAATGCTAACCTTATCATTTCCTTCTCACCATGGTCTTGAATGAGAAGTACACCCATGATTTTAGATGCATTTTCAGGGTCCATTTTTTGGATCCTTGAAAACACTGTCCTAGTAGCTTCATAACCATCCATGACTCACTAGTTTGGTTTGGTTACAGAACAAAATAGGCTATCCTTATATTACTTTTCAAAGTCCTATTACAAGTAAAGTTTGTTTGTGAAAGCCCTACCTACCAAGATGAGATGAGTATGTTTCTTTCTTTCACATATTCCTGCAAACCACAACAAGAGAAAAGAAAGTTAAAGAAGAAAAAGGAGAAGGGAAAGTAAGAAAGTGAAGTGTTAAAAGTAGTATTCTCGTGTGGTTGATTATTAATAAGATAAAAGGAAAATAAAGAAAAGAGAAAGAGAGACATAAAAATAATAATAGTAATAAGATGGTGGTTGAATCTCTCTATAAAAAGAAGCAATGAGTACAATAGCTTGTACAAATGAAAATATTTCTCTTTACCATATTCCTAATGAGTAACAGAGAGAATGGATGGAAGAAGAAGGAGCAGCAGAAGAAAGAACCACTCAGTCTCACACTGCCCCCACTGCTGAATGCGTTTTAAGGGAGTGTTGAAATTGATAGCTTAGCCGTTTGTGTTGCCCTTTTATTCATCTTCCTTTGCCAATCCAATGTTTTCTTCTCTCTCCCACTTAATCATTAAAAATAATTGTAGTAGTTAATTAGTCGTTATATTTTAGATATAAGCCGTTTGCTTCTATTATTTTTCATCTTAAATTATTTGTTGAATTAAAAAAGTTAAATTACTCTATAATCAAATAACAACTATGTGAACTCAAGTCAAGAGTAGTGTTTTAAAAACCGAACTGAATCGGTCGGTCGGATCGCATGAACCGGGAATCGACCAGGTAACCGGTCAGGTTCAATAGCTGAATCAGAAATGTCATTGAACCGGTGTGAACCGGTTTAAACCGTTAAAACCGGAAAAATCGGCGGTTTAAATGCATTTTTAATTTTTTTTAATTTTTTAATTTTAAAAAATTAAAACAACATTGTTTTGACTATTTTAATTAAAAATAAAAATAAAATAAATAAAATAAAATAATAAAAAATTGTTACAGATGCGGTTGATTTTGTTACCGATGATTTTGATATTGAAGAAGGAGATCTCAACATTGAAACAATTTTTCTTTTATTGAAATTAAATTTAGTAGATAATGTAATTATTTTGTTATAAATTATTCAATTAAATTATGTTGCGATTAAACTTTTGTTTGCAATTATATTTTATAATTATGTACTATTTTATTGTGTGTGATACCTATGTGTAAAATTTGAATTTAAATTATGAACTTGTGAATTTTTTTATAATATGATATTTTCAAAAAAATTTAGTGCTAGTTATATTTTGTAGAGACTGAATCATCTGGTTCGACAGATTTTATACCTATATAATTTTGTTATAACGACCGGTCTATTCAACCGAGTTATCCGATTTAACCCGGTTTAGTCATGCAGTTCTACCAGTGGTTCGACCAATAAACCAGTGACCCAGTACCCTAACCGGTTTGATGTCCGGTCCGATTTTTAAAACACTGGTCAAGAGCACTCGGATCAAACTAGAAGGGTTTTCTCTAATTTTATTGGATTCGAATTCAAACCATAATCACAAACAAAATATTAAAGAAGTATCGGAATACCTCTTGTAATATGCTTTAATTTTAATCACAAATGGCGCAAGATATTGATGTTTCTACGAAGTCCACGTGAATATAAAGTAAAAGACGGTTATTTGCCATTTTTTAAAAATAATAAAAACTAAAATTAAGATTAGGGAAAAAATTCTCTTTATAGATGACTACTAAAATTCTAAAATTCCTATTTTAAACTTTTCTTAAATTAGCCCAATTCAAAGCTTATCTATTATATAAAAAAAATTAGGTGTTCTTAAAAACTCCTAATTACTCTTCATATTCCTTAATCACCCACGTGGCAGGCTTTACCATTACGCATTCTATTTGGTTGTTTTAAAACACATAATTACAATAACTTCCGATTAATAAATTACAATTATTTTCAATTAATAAATTGCAATTATTTTCAAATAATAAGTTGCAATTATTTAAAAACCTAATTAATATAAAATTGGTCCATGGGTAGGAATCCATGGAAAGAAGAAACCAATGTGCATATATGAAGAAGGACTTAAAATTCTCAGGAAAGAAGGTTTGTTATCACCCGATGATCCAACTTTTATCACATGGTCACCAACATTGTAAACCACTGCATCCTCCAATGTGGTTCATCCAATTCGTTGCATTATGTATTCATCCACAACTCCATAGTGAAAATTTTGGTATGACAGACTCGGATGTCAATCACGATGTCAAGATATCTGATCTGTTATTAATGTAGCACAAGCAGAATAGAAGGATCCCCCATTATTTAATTACTCTTAGAGAATAGTCAATGAGACCTGGGATCACACATGTTTAGCATACTTAACTAGATTATAAATTTACATGGTTCTGTATAGGAACAACTAACACTTCTTAACCTGATGTTATAAACAAAGTCATAACATCCATAACTGAACAAATAATGCAGAAGATAAATAACACAGTTAATTGTTAACCCAGTTCGGTCTAACTACCTACTCTGGGGGCTACCAAGCCAGGAAGAAGATTCCACTATCAGTAGTACTATTTTATATAAACAACCTCTGGTTTACAGATAAACAACCTCTGGTTTACCTAGTCACTACCCAATGCAATCTCTATCTCAGAACTCCATCCAAGATAAGAAAACCTCTGCTCACTCCCTGGTGATACCTAACTGTTACAACCTTGCAACAGCTATTTACACAACTAACAATGAACACATACTTGATCTTGCTTCACAGCTTCAATCAAGCTTACAATACTCAACTCTTACCTACAGGTTTCGAGTGAGGACAATCACTTCTCTAACCTACAGGTTTCGAGAAGGACAAGGCAGCCATCCCACAACCTGGGTGGTCTACCTATAGAAACCCTAATGACTACATCGTTAAAACCAGGTTTTCTATGTGTTCTAGGTTACAAAAGTTTCCTATTTATAACCTGATCCCAGTTGGACTTGGGCTTACAAATCGCAACACTCTTGCTGTTACAAATATGCAGAAAATATTCTGCTACAAATAAGGTCTTTCAATCCTGAGTTTCCTAAATTAGAAACTGCTGAATCCAATCTTCTGATCTGATTCTTCCTGAATCTTCAATCTTCTGATCTGATTCTTCAATTATTCTTTTGACCTTTAAATATGCGCCACATAGGATTACATAATATTCACATAGAATATTCTGTATCTGTTAAGTACAAACTGAATCTTCCTTCCAGTTCTGCAGGCGCGATGTCATGAGTTGATGTCATGACATTCCATCTAACATCTTGCTTGTACCTGTTTTATTCTTTATAAACTTGCAAGATTCACATTTTGACCATTTGCTGCTATTATATATTTTAGCCAAACATTAGACATTAATACAGGACAGAAAGAGCATCAACAATCTCCCCCTTTGGCTTATTTTGGCTAAAACTATTCTTGTAACAGTCAACAACAACTTAGACAACAAGGACTTGGTCAGTAGCAAAATCAGCATCTGTATCTCTCCCCCTTGTTAGCCATAATATGACAAAGATCGACAATATGTCATATATTGCAATTGGATATAACGATTAATCCTGGGAGATACTTGTTGTCTGTGTTAAGAAATCCACTCCTAGCTCGAGTTCTCAAGAGAACCAAGACTGGATTCTTGCCGTTATTCCTTGAAACTCAGAACACAAATCACAATTTGTGTTCATAACTCAGATCACAAATCACAACGAAAATGATTCCTATACTGAAAATTGTATGTAGTGGAATATCTTTGTTGTTATTGCAGAAAAGCCCATGGTAGAGACCATCAACATCCCCAGCCTGTGTTTTTCTTTTTCTGAGATGGTTTTGGTATAGTAACCCATCACAATACCAAACCCAGACTCGACTCACAAGAACGCTCACGAACGACATTTTGAGAGAGTTTGATTTCTGCAATTTACGGAGATGCTATTATATAGAAAATGGAGATTATAGGAAATAACGATGGTCTTTGGTCTTGTTCAATGGTCAAACGGTTAGTTAGGAAACAATTCCAAAAGCTATTACTCTTTCCAAAGTAGTTTTTGACTGTTTTTCTGATAGGAGTTATCTTGAATTACCAGTGCATGCATAGTCATTGAATGAACTTTACACCGACCGCTGATGTGTAGATAAACTTCAATTCAGATTTCCTTGTTTGACTGTGAAGATTCAATGTCTTTAAACATGTCATGACATTATGTCAGACATTGTCACTTTTCTTTCCTTCAGGCACATAGCCCGAGATTCCGTAAAAGATTAGGACAAAGCATCATTTAGACCAATTAACAGACTCCCTACTTACTCACTAGTCATAGACATAGACTTCTGTTGTTTTTGTACACCTTGAGATTGTTAGCACACAGCTACCTCATTAGTGTAGGGAAGAAATAGTGGTTACTAGTTGCACATGGTTAACTTGAACCATTCAAATAACTGACAAAAGTATCACATTTTCTTCATGATGTAAAAGTATTTTTAATCAAGAAATTTCTCTTGACAAAAGAAGTTACTCCCCCTATCCGAGATAGACTGAGCTCCCACAAACGGAATAAGCTTGAAATGATGAATGAAAAATATAAGACCCATCTTCATATCTTCAAGAGTCACGCCATTTGTTCAACAATCCTGCTGAACACACTCATTATAGCAAATTTGTTCCTCACAATAAATAGTTACACCAGAAGTAGAATGTCATAACATTGTGTCTGACATTTGTACTACCAGTATTCTCCACAAGTTTCATCCCTTTTTATTTTCAACAGACCCTTGCCTAAGAACTTATCTCCTTCAGAAACGATCAACAGATGACCCCTTGATACTAAAATCACACACAGAGGGGTTGCCATAATCTCAACAAACAGAACTGCCACTCCTGGAATATTGTTGAGCATAACCCTACCATGTTTGAATCAGATCATGGTCTGCTTAAGACACTTTGAAATCCTCCTTGATAAGGTATTTTTCAATCTCACACATTGATTAACATCCTCCTTGAACAGAAGAGATTCTCCTTTATCCTTAGCTGTGTTGATCCGATCATAGAACTTTTGTCTTCATAGTCATCTTCACTAAGTGAAGTCTTCATCATGAAAGTAATTATGTATGGCCAGAACACATTACTTACATCCAGATCAGAACCTGCCCATTTGTCATACCCCAAAATTTGCCCAACATATTTAATCATATTTCAGTCCATCTAACTTTCAAATGCTCAAAGATCTCCAATTGCTCAAAGCTACCTATCTCCTAAACAAATGCTTCTGAACTAGGGTTTTGATCTTTTCAAATTAAAATCAAGTTCTAAGACCTCAAATGGAACCCTTGGTCTCTCATATGCCTCAAAGGATCCTCAGGTCAATTTTCAAGCTCTGATTCAAAAGATTGCTCACTCAATGGTTCAAACGATCAATAATCGACTGGTTGACCTAAAAGTCAAACTATAGTCAAATCACAGTCAAAACTTCTGATTTTTGGTCAACATCAACATTTTAATGTTAGATTCATCATTTGATCATGGATTGATCATGATGCATCAAAGAAAGCTCCAAAACCATCAAAAACCTAAGTTTCTAAATTAGGGTTTTTAACTAAAAGCTAACCCAACTTTGACCGATCATATCTCTCTCATACTTTATCAGAAATTCCCCAACCAAAGCCCATTCTCAAGGAAATTCAATTCTCTACAACTTTGATGTTAAGCCCAAGGTCAAGAAATGCTTCTGCCTAAGGGATATGTGTCAAAATATTATAGGTCCTCCTAAAAGTCAACAAAAAGACACTTTTTCGCAAAGAGTGGTACAGGAACATGGAAGACTCAACTAAGATAAAACCAAGAGGAATGGTTAGGGGACATCTTAAGCTTTCTAGAATAATCAAGAACACTTTAATATTATCAAAAACGAGAAAGTTATGAATGGTGGAAGTTGGCTAAAACTTGAGGAATGCATAAGGGTTAACTTGAGTAATCTTGAGGTTTTTCGACTAATGGGCCCATCATTTTGTTTCTAAACAAGCCCATAATATTAGAAGAAGCCTTTAAATCCATTATCTTATTTTTATGATATTTATTCATGTTTATTTGAATTTATATTCGTATAAATATTAGGTAAATTATTAAAAATATAAAATAAATGGATAAAATCATAAAGGAGGGTTTGAATATTTCTAGAAGCTAAAAATCAGGGTTTGGAGGACAAGGAAATGTATGAAGTTGATTGGGAGTTTGATTGGTTTGATTGAATACCAAAATAGAAACTTTCAATATCCTTTCAAAATCAAAAACACCAATCTTTTGATTTGAAAAGATTTGAGCCCATATTTCTTGACCTAATTCATGATCTATATATATGCAACTTGTACTAATGCCAAGGGGAAGGATTAACTGCACCGAGTGCCCTAACAGAAGCAAAAAAATGTGGAAACAAGTTGAATTTGCAGTCGGAGTTTTAGGAGAATTCAGACCAAGCTAAGCATTCAAATCAATTCTCCAGTGTTTTCTGAGCGAAACCCCGTCTCCAGCTTCAATCAGAACACGTCAAAAAGCACCTCCATAATCACGGTTTGTTCTCAAAAATTTCAATGTTCCATTCGTTTGTGCACGCATCATAAATCGTTTTTGAATGTTTGGTTACATTTAGAATCTTGTTTGCAAGATATCTGGGTCGTTGGATTAAGGTTTTGATGCAGGTAAAAAGATACACCATTGTTAGCTTTTTGGAAGCTCTAAATTGGGTTTTTTCCATGGAGGCAGAATTGACCCAAATTAATGGTACCGTTGTATTCAAGAGAAGATTTTTAGTCGAACCAAGTCTGGATCCAGAGTTTATGTGCAATATTTTGTAAATTTGATGATTGCAGGTATGTAGCTACGCCTAGAAACCGTGGCTATAGGGTGTACCAACAGCCATGTCCGTAGCTAAAACCCCTGGTAAAAAAGAAAAAGTTTGAATGGAGAAGACAACTGTAGCGCGCGTTGGGTTTAAAATTCAAACTTTGTGTGGTTTCATTTAAATAACCTTTTTGCTATTTTTCTAACAGCGAACAGAGTCTGGCTCAGTGGCAAGCAGCGCGTCCTAATGCCTTCGTATGCAAGGGCAGAGGTTCGATCCCTGCCTCTTGCATTATTTTTTGAAATAATTCCTTTGTATAACCCTGCAGGCAGATTCAGTGCATGCGATCTCAGCAGACGTACGGTACACCCTCAGAACGGGCCAAGGGATCTTCAACGTGTCCAAGTCAGACGAATCCAGGTGCATCCCTACCATACACCTTCAGAAGCTAACTGCACCAGATTTTCCACGCTAAGTTTTTCTAATTTAATTCTTTTTATTTATTTCTAATAGGTTTTTTTTTGTTTTGTTTTTTTTAACACTAAAATTTTTTCTAAAGATTTGTTATCTTTCTTTTAAACTAACTTTCTTTTCACAATTTATTTTAAAAAAATAATTTTAATTTTTATAATTTAATTATTTTAGAATTATTAGGATTAGTCTCTAAATTAATTAGGTTTATAACCATTAATTAATTTTAGGATTACTTGGCCTCGACTTTAAACAGAACCTTAGTAGTCATAGGTGTCTTAGGCTGGTGTCGTCCATTAACTTAGTGTCGCTTTTCATAAAACCTCATTCCCTAAAAAAAATCAGGATTTACCCTGACATTTTCAAAAACCTTTTCCTTTTTTATTTTAACTCATTTCATTTAAACATTTTATTTTTTATAATTTTATGTAACTAATTGTCACATTTAATTGCACGTTCGATTTTCTTAATTTCTAAACAGTTATTTAAAAATGATGTTAAACTAATTGCTTCGCCTGTTAGGGTTTGTGTATTTTCAGTCGATGCACTCACATTTCCCTTCTTCGTGCCCAATTTTCAGGGTTAATCAAAGATCTTTCAGCCGCGCGCCTCGCCATGCCAAAAAAGCTAAGTTTCTATTTAATATCATTTTGTTTTATTTTTGCCTTTCGAATTAAAATAGGGTTGCCTCCATAGTTAATGAATATGTAATACACTAACCTTTGTTTATTTTCCTCTTAATTTTCAGAGTCTATCCAGGGTTCGAGGAAGATCAAGGCATTCAAGATGTTTATAATAATTAATGATCCCTCTTATTTTCTGCCTATACTTTCCGCCTTTTAATTTCCCCTTCCCCGCGGGTGTTTATTGTAATAGCGTAGGAATTTATTTTCTGCCTTTAATTTCTGCAATTTTAAACTGCGTGGTTAGTAATCTTAGGGAGTGCAAGCCTTGAACATAATTAGGATAACTAATTACAAGATAAATAATCGAACTTAATCACGTGATTGTTGCACCCACACACCTCTAGGGTAATTCCTCTTGTTGCCTGTTGCCTTATTAATTGCTGCCTTGTTGCCTCTAAGTGTACTAAATAGTCAAGTCCCTCGATTCCGAGGATACCTAAAGCAAATGTTGCCTTCAAAGTTATTGAAACTCCCTCGATGCTGCCTTATAAAGATGATTGTCCCAATTGCTAAGGTATCCTCGCATGATGCCTTAAATGACTATTTTATCCTTCCCTTAGACTACCTGCCCTCTTTATGGCATGGGACAGTCTTATGGCGAACGATTATTCTCGATGACCCTTAAACATCCAATTGAAAGGCTTCCTGCCCTCTTATGGCATGGATAGATCCTTTCGCCTGAAAAGCTAAAAGAACGAATTTTCAAACTTAGGGTAGTTGCTACTAATTGCTTGCTCTAAAAATCAAATTACACTAATTTTCAAATACTTTTCAAAAAGACTACGCTTATTTACAAGCTAAAGTTCTTATCCGAATTTCTATTCATACACTACTTTTCAAACAAATCAAACATTTTCAAAGTGAGCTAAGCAATTAAGAGCCCATGGATAACCATGGATGCAAAGGGTGCCTGAAGGATAGAAAAACACTTAGAAAGGGGGGGGGGTTGAATAAGTGTAGCTTTAAAAACTTGTAAGATAAAAACAATTTGCACAATGATTTTTATCCTGGTTCATTGTTAACTAAACTACTCCAGTCCACCCCCTTGGAGTGATTTGCCTCGCCTGAGGATTTAATCCACTAATCACACTTGATTACAATGGTTTTCCACTTAGCCAACTGCTAAGTCTTCTAGAGTATCCTGATCACAACCTGATCACTCTAGGAACAAACTGCTTAGACAACCTCTAAGACTTTTCTAGAGTATTCTGATCTACCTGATCACTCTAGTTCTTACAACTTAATGTAAACAAATTCTAAGAGTATTACAATGCTTCTGAAAAGCTATAATCACAACTGTGATATTTCTCTTAAAGTTTAAGCTTAAGTCTCACTAAAATATTACAACAGCAATGTAGTGAGCTTGATGATGAAGTTTGAGAGCTTTTGATTTTAACAACGTTTCTGCAAGTTGGTTCAGAGTTTGTAATTCGTTAACCTTTGCTTCTCATCAGAACTTCATATTTATAGGCGTTTGAGAAGATGACCGTTGGGAGCATTTAATGCTTTGCGTATTCCGTATCAGACGGCTAAAGACAATTACACAGCTATAGCACAAGCATATAGACACTGTGTGAATATGTCTCCCCCTGAGATTAACAATCTCCCCCTGAGATAAATAATCTCCCCCTGAAATAAATACTAGGAGAATTTTTATAAATAAAAGACTTCCCTGAGTATTTCAGTAGAGACTTTCACATATGCTTAGATCTTCAGAACATTCACAGCTTCTGATTCTTGCTTCCATAGGACAACTTCAGAACTTGAATTTCCTAGATCTTCAGAATATTCATAGCTTCTAATTCTTGCTTCCATAGGACAGCTTTAGAACTTGAATTTCCTGGATCTTCAGAATATTCATAGCTTCTGATTCTTGCTTCCATTGGACAGCTTCAGAGCTTCTTCTTGAGTCATTGCATGCTAGATTGTATCAGAACATTGTTGAATGTACCAGAGCATCATCAGAGCATCTCTACATCCTGAAATGTTACAGAACAAACTAAACGACAAAAGTCAGCATGAATGATTCAGAACATAAAATATGTATCAGAACATATAATTATGTATCAGAGCATACAAACATAAAATGTTTCAGAGCATATTTTGTAACTAAAACAACCATCAGAACATATAAAGAATAAGAATGAAAGTATATTCTATCATCAGAATATCAGAACATTCTTCCTTCTTGCTTCTGATTCTTGAAGCTTTATAGCACTCAGCTTGCTTCAATTTCCAAGAGCTTGATTCTTTATAGAATTGCTTTTCCCCTTCTATTTGCTTCTCATGTTGAGCTTTTTTTTAAAGAGGATCTTCAATTCCTGCAAGACAACACTCAAAGACATAGAACTTTGCAAGTTCTGTTAGAAATGTGGAGCCTTTCTCCCAGCAACTGATAAAATAAATCAGATCATTTATCACATTTTTCTCCCCCTTTTTGTCATAACATCAAAAACATAAAAGATTCAGATGAAAAAACACGACAAACACATAGAAGAAAAGGATAAATTTCATTAAGCACGGAGAAATAAAGAGTTCAGAAGTACAAGAGGAAGGGCAAGAGAAGATGCAAAGAAAAACAGATGCAAAGCAAAAAGAAACAGTCTAAGACTCAATCTAAGATGACCCTAGCATTGACATGATCTTGGCCAGCATATCATGAATCCCACTGTTGCTCTCATTCTGCCTTTCCATGAAAGCACGAAACTCAGCGTTGATTGATCTCTGCTCATCCTGGTTCTTCTGAATAACTTCCAAAGTCCTTGCAAGACGGGAAGGTTCATCAGAAGAAGCTTCACAACTTCTTTCCAAGGGGATGGCATTCTGATTCGCAGCTTCCATGATCAGATCATTTGCAGGATTTTCCTCAACAGGAATTGTTTCAGCAACATGATCAGCATCTGCTTCTTCCATAGAAGCAACTCCATACTCTGCAGCAGGAACCTCAGAATCTCCATTCTCAAGTGCCTGAAGAATGGCAGCAAGATTCCTAGGAGCAGAAGGACCTTCAACTTCTGGTGGGTCAACAACTTCTGGAATGACCAAGCTTGGGTCTTCCTTAGAAGGGTTTTCCCTCAGAAAGTCAAATAGAGTCCTGAAATCTCTGAGTAGAGCAGGATATTGAGGTTTCCAGACCACAATTTCCCTGCAAGGATTAACTTCCATTGCAGCAGCAATTCTTGCTTCTTCGAGTTCATCCACAAACCTCTTCTCCTCAACAGCAACCCTGTTTCTGAGTGGATGGTAGTAGATACCATTATCATCCTCCAGAAGGTAACCAGCATGACCAGGGGCAGCAGCCACTAGTCTCTTCTGAACTCCCATTGCTCCTACTTGAAAATCCTGGCGAAAGCTTCTCCAGAGGTTTCTCGTAGAAACATCATCAAGACCATTGAGGAAAGCATCGCTCGGAAGGTCAAGCCTGCTAATCACTTCACTTCTGAACAACTCCAGACAAATGATAGGTTCAGGTTCAGGAGGGTTGAAGGTGAATTTGTAGTCAGGGTAGAGAAGGCAGTAGGGGTTGGATTTTCTGGTGGTTAGGGGATGGGATAGAGAAGATGGAGGTGCAGTGGTTGAGGAAGATGGGATATCTGTGGGAATGTGTCATACCCCAAAATTTGCCCGGGCAAGATCTATAACTTTTAATTCATCAAGGGTCAAAATTAAGAGCCATAGGGTTTGACATTCTCATTGTCAAACCCGCCCTCTTATAAAATATCCTGAGTTAAAATGTGGGTACGGTTAGAAGGTATTTAGGCCCAGTCATTTGGTCCGTCTATGCCATTTTTTTGAGGTTTTTAGTCCATTCTCACAAATTATTCAAATGGTTTATTATTTATATTAATAATTGGTTTAATCATTTTATTATTATAACTAGCTATTATTTTTAATTAATAGTGGTTTTAATAATATTATTATTAAGATTATTGTTATTATAAATATAATATACAATTAATTAATGGATTAGTAATCTATTTGGGCCAAAATGATTAGTTAGATGATAGGTCCATTAGGTTATAAAAAAAAACCTAATTTGTAAATATAAGGGGAGGAATTCATTGACAAAGAAGGGGAGCCGAAAAAAAGGAGGACAACAACCAGTCCTCATATTTCACGTAAAAAAAAGGGAAGAAGAAAAAAAGGACGCTGCCTCCAAAACCGTAAAAACGTGAAAGAAAATCAAGAAAGGGTCGAATTGATTCTGGTAACTAAAACTCGATTCAAGGGTTTATACCGGCCTAAACACATTCCTGGGAGATTGGTGATTATTTTCCAATCCTA
Organism: Vicia villosa; assembly: GCF_029867415.1. Lineage (NCBI taxonomy): Eukaryota > Viridiplantae > Streptophyta > Magnoliopsida > Fabales > Fabaceae > Vicia > Vicia villosa. Next base: position 51,729,277 of record NC_081184.1, read on the forward strand.
GCCCAAGCTTGTAGCATCAAGAAATACGGTTCTCGCATCACGGTTTGCTTCCAATATTTTCGAATTCGTTGGCACTCGTCCAGTCGTGTTAAATTGTTTTTAATTACATGTTTTGATTCCTAATAATGTATAGAATGTGTATGACGCATTTAATTTGAGTTTTGGTACATCAATTGCAATTCACCATTATTGGGTTTTCAAAGCTGTATTTTAGGATCTTGAGTTGCAGGTGAAATTGGATAAAACCGAGGGCGTATTCGCTTTCGTAGGACATTTTTCAGTCGATTCATGGTGTTTTTATGAGTGTATTTTGTGTGTTGCATGAGCTTTGGCAGGCCGGCGACGCTGGGAGACCGTAGCAAAAACTGTTGTCTTGTCTCAGTGACCCAACGAAGAAGATGAAGAGAGCGGCGCGCGTTTCCTGAAATTCAAAGTCTTGTTTTTCTTTATATTGTTTTGTTGGAGTGGTTTTAACAACTCACGTCTGCAGCACACATGGAAAAGGCGCTGGTTGGTAAAGATAACAGCGTGGGTTCGATCCCCACTTGCACCAATATTTTACTCAATTTTATTGATGAAGGTTAGCCACAGATTCTATACAGCCAGTATGTACGCAGTCACAATACACCTCATCTCTTAGCCGTGGGATTCAGCACATCATGAGATCTAACGCCTATGAGGATGAAGGGACACCATGAACCCTCAAGAATGCGCCATACTAGATCAGGGCCAGGTTCTTTTGTTTTTTTATTTATTTAATTGTACAATTAAATCAATTTATTATTACCATTATTATATAATTTAATTGTTAAATATTGATTAAGTCAGGATTAGGATTATAATAATTGTTTTTCGATTGTATTCCCGATTATTCGATTATGTCGAGTAATTTGATTAATTTAAATGGTTAAAAATCATAAAAACCCTATAAAGGCCAAGATATTAGGGTTTGCCCGATCCCATTGCCCATTTGTCAAACCATCAAACCTTCAATTAATTCTCTCCTCGACCCGACTAAAGCTATTAGTCGCATTAGACTAGAGATAAAAATACAAATCAAATTATATTCGATTAAATGGTTGCAATTATCTTATTGATTGTGATGATTAATCCTCCCTTGTTCTAAATTTAATTTGTTATTATTTGTAATCGTATTAATCGGTTATGAGGGGTAACAATATAAAAATACAAATTCATAAAATAATAAAATACGTTAATTCATTATTAGTGATAATCGAATCAATCGATTTGAATTGGTAATGGTGCAAAACCCCAATCTTTTAACTATGGTGATCAAACCTATTGATCATTGCGGTTAATTGTGCCAAATCAGGGTTGTACGCCCGAAACATCTAAAACAACTTCAAAACATTTTTTCAAACCTCAAACTCCAAATACAGATTTTTATCTACGACAGGCTATTCAAAGCCTTCAAACCTTCAAATCAAATTTCAAACCTTAAGGGCGTACAACCCGTCCCCCGAACTACGTTGACTCTGATTCTCCATAAGGAGATACGTAGGCACTTGGCAACAAGGCGAGTCCCCCTCTTCAAAATTCTAATCATGTCATTATAATTCTGTTTGCCATATTTCTTTATGAACCCTGCCATGAAACCCTGATCTTTGAAATATTAGCCTTTAGGAAAGGGTTGAGGGTGCCTAACACCTTCCCTCAACCTGATTATAATAACTTACCCTGAATCTCGTATCTGCGTAGGGTTTCCTATTCGCCCTTCAGAATAGGTGGCGACTCTCTAAAGTTAATTTTTTAGGCAGGTTGCTACAATTGGCGACTCTGCTGGGGATAACTATAACGGTGAATTACTATGCTCCTATAGGCTTTAGGCTTTGGCAGGGTTTAGGTTTGGCAACTTTTTAGGGTTTGGCTAACGCGCCTTTTTCAGGGTTTGTAATTATTTTTTCATTTCTTTTTTTTTTTTTAAATTTGTTTATTTATTTATTTTTATTTAAAAAATATTTAATTATTCAGGATATGTTTATATCTGATCACTTATGTGAATATATTTATATTTTTTATTGACTATTATATTTTTATATACTGCTGGATATATTATGTAGTGTTAAAACCTTAAGTGTGGGGGTTAACTTTGAGACCAAAAGGGGACATGAATCGCCTTACGAGTCTCACTGATAACTCCACTCGGAGTGGGTTAGGTATTTGGAAAGGTCCAAAACGAAGCTTGACTTTGTGGAGGGCTGGACTGGATACTTAGCTGATCTCTCCGGGAACCTACCCCAAAAATTCGAACCTCATGGATAAAATGAGTTGTTCTAAAATCCGAGGAGACAAAAAGTCTCGGAGGCTACGAACGACCCCATGAGACCTTCTAGAACCCCCTATTAAAAGGTTGGCTCCCAAGGGCCGCTACGTCGAACCTATGAACCTAGGACTTTTGTGCTGCTGTGCTCTTTATATGTTTTATAATTTATATACTTCAAATATTTATGCGCTTCGATTTTGCAGGTATCCCTACGTGGTCCCTAGCCTGTAGGGACTCAAATTTCTAAAGTCCATGTCCTTCCCACGAAGGACACCTCCATTTACGCATGTTGATTGGCCTCATGATGGCCATGAGACTTAGTGACCGTCCTGAACGGTCACTCCGCGCCTACGCACTCCCTAACCTGTGGGGAGTTTCCTTTCATGTCTTCGTACTCTTACAACTATGCGTCCTTCCCACGAAGGACATATTCGTTTACGCACGTCGATTGGCCTCTCGATGGCCATGTGATTCAGTGATTGTCTTGAACGGTCACCCCGTGCTTACATCTACGTGTCCCCTAGCTTGTAGGGATTCTATTTCTAAAAAAAATCACATCCCTCATACGAAGGACAAATTCATTAGCATGCGTTTGATTGGCCTCTCGATGGCTATGAGATCTAGTGACCGTCTTGAACGGTCACTCCGTGCTTGTTTCCGCACACCCTCTAACTTGTAGGATATGGATGTCCATCTATACATCTTTCATCCCTAGCCTGTAGGGATTTCACTTCATCCAATATCGTCCTTATATAGGTTGTGTTCCGCATAGAGAACCTTCCCACGAGGGACAAATTCATTGGTACATGTTGATTGGCCTCTCGATGGCCATGAGATTTAGTGACTGTCTTGAACGGTCACTAGCCTCTATCTTCTGCATACTCTCGAATCCAAGGGATTTCCCTTAGCGTGTCATAACATTTACCCTGTAAAGATTCCAAGAGGGTCTAATGTCGCCTCTAAGGCTATTCCTATGATCATATGTTACACGTCTGCATTGCATACACGGAGTTACAATATATGGAGTCTCTCGCTTACGCGTGCATTTGCATTTTCATGCATTCATACATTCACATTTGCATTTCTATCTTCGCCCGCATCCATACCAACCGTGCTAGCCGGTTTCTCGAAACTCAAAAAAAAAATCAAAGTATCGTAGACTATGGAGCAAGGAGAATAAAAGATCTTAGTCTTGCTAAAGAAAAAGATGCCTCTCGCCATGCCAGCCGCATGTCCATGCCTTGTCATAACATGATTATGAATACAATAAAGGTTGTCATCGAGCAAGGATTAGTCCAACTGGGGCAATATCCTGAACAAAGAGGCATAACCACGATGGAGGGAATTCGACATATGTCAGCCCCACACCAAGAAAAAAGGGTCATAGGTGATACTATCCTTAGGAAAAGCAAAAGAGGTTCAGTCAAAGGAAACTCATGAAGTTCCGATACGACGAAAACCCACCGCTGACGGTTTATTCTCTACAGGTTTGACATGTCCAAAGAAGAATTCGAGGTTACCCTTTTACTTCTACAATTCTAAAGAGCTAAGGAGTAAAACAAGATCAGTGGATCTACAAAGGAGATTATCCCTAGGATCAATAGGTGTTTACCGTGCTCACAATTTCAACTCTACAATCGCTAAGTGTCGCTCAGGATAAAAGATGTACCTTCGGATTAGCAATTCTAATGGGATGACCATGCAGGTTTTGGAATCAATTCATTCATTTCATTCACTCACTACTATGACTTTCCAGTCACACACTCCTATTTTTAGGGTTATTAACAAACTTGAGGGAGAATGACGAATACAAATGACTAAGTCCAGCTAAACGTATGCTTTCAAGGTAAGACCAAGCCGAGGATGTACAGGCATTGTTTCCATTCCCAAACAGTGGAGATATAAGGATGTTAATCCCTCGTTACCCCCTCGAGCCAGGAGTTGGAGTTTGTTTCTACTTTTCAAAAGAACCTTGATTTTAACCAGGGGCAGGGTAGATGTCAACTAATTCAATGATGTATTTTGGTTGCCAAGAGAATCAGTCAATCCAAGCATAAGGTTCAAGCATATCTTCTTCCTCGCATTCATCCAAGATTGAGGAAGCAATGGAGGTAACATTTACAACACCTTCTTCCTCATTACATCATTCAAGATCGAGGAAGTATCAAAGGCGAAGCTTACAAATCAAAATCAACATAGCAATCACAACATGCAATATCCAAGAATCAATCTCAAAAGGAGCTTTCAAGAATAAAAAACGCCCGCTAAGTCAAAATGAAAATTCCATAAAAGGAAACAAAAAGACTTAGGCAAAATTGGGGCATCCCGATGGGTTAAATTCAAAAGAATTAGCCCATGCAAAAATAAGGGATAAAAACAAAGGCGAAATACAAAGGATAATCTTGTGACTGCTAAACCATCAAAGCTTCACATCAATGCTTGGATCTTTACAACATATGTCATCAAAGTTTGGATCTCTACTAAGGCTTCTGCTCAACATCGAGACTGAAACGATTCTCTTGCAAACAAAGCACATCCATTGGATTAGGCGAATTTTTAGGATCTAGAGAACATCAAGGAGAAAGGGGTGGGATAAATAAAATTTTGAGCCTTATATCCATTGTTTCTTAAAACATGAACCAGGCCAAGTTACAACATTTAAAAGTCCTAATTGAGGCAAGGTTAACTACGAAAGCATATTAAGCAGGAATTTGTTATACTAACTCCTATGTTTGTTAAAACTACTTCTAATCACTATGCTTCTTCAAGCATTCTTTTCAAAACCATCCAGTCCTAATTCATAACGGACTTCGATTTCAAAACTTGCATACGCATTCCATTGGAGCTACTTCTCAAAAAGTACAACACCATCTACGAGTATACACTTAGCATCGAGGAGATCTCGAAATGGGTTAATCAAAGGTGATCATTTCTAATAAAGACCCTGGAATCGGGGAAACCACATCTAGGGGGTTCTCCTAAACAGGGGCAAAAATTTCAAGGAGCACAAGGGCATACAATCAAACATCCTATTAACTAGGGGCAGTCTTCCTAAGGTTCAATCGACTTGGGGCACATCTCAAAGCAATCTCAAACAGGGGCATGTCAGACATGGGAAGAATTCAAATTCAAAGGATAGAACACTATGGATAACCTTCCATGACCTGGAGATCAAGGGCACACCCTTCAATCTAAACATCGAAGCATATGACAAGACTATTCCCTGGGGCACTTCCTTCATAAGCATCTTTCTCCATGAAAATACTGGGGCAATGGATATCAAATCCGCAAGACACACAACAAAAGGAAAAAGGCGTTCTCGCACTTTACAACATCGAACAAATCTTTCTCCTAACTACGATCTTCCGAGCTCAAACAAAACAGGTATTGGGAAATCGCGCTAGCATCACACCCCATCCTAGCAAAGAGACCTGCAACTCCAGTGAACTATATACGCTTTGGTTATTAATAACCTACCATTGGAGCATCACACAAATACATACAAATCATGCATTACACACATTGGTTGATACATCACACCGTAACTTTTTATGTGGTCTTCTTTAAGACAAATCTCACGATCCTTTCGAGGAGTTTCCTCAAGCAGTCTTATTCAAGACGAATTGTCATCCTTTTCAGGAATCTCTTCAGGTAGTCTTTTTCAAGACATTCTTTTCTAAAAACCTTTCTAGGTAGTCTTCTTTAAGACAATCATCGTCATTCCCAAAAAAACCTTTTTAGGTAGTCCTCTTCAGGACGTTCTTTTTCTAAGTACCTTTTCAGGTAGTCTTCTTCAAGACATTCATTTTCTGAGTACCTTTTCAGGTAGTCTTCTTTAAGACATTCCTTTTCTAAGTACCTTTTGAGGTAGTCTTCTTCAAGGCATTCCTATTCTAAGTACCTTTTCAGGCAGTCTTCTTCAAGACATTCATTTTCTGAGTTCCTTTTCAGGTAGTCTTCTTCAAGACATTCTTTTTCTAAGTACCTTTTCAGGTAGTCTTCTTTAAGACACTCCTTTTTCTAAGTACCTTTTCAGGTAGTCTTTTCCAAGACGTTCCCTTTTTCTAAGTACCTTTTCAGGTAGTCTTCTTTAAGACACTCCTTTTTCTAAAGTTCCTTTTCTAAGGTAGTCTTCTTCAAGACATTTGCTATTTTCAAAGCACCTTTTCAGGTAGTCTTCTTCGAAACATTTTTGTTCTAAGCACCTTTTCAGGTAGTCTTCTTCAAGACATTTCTTTTTCCAAGAACCTTTTTCATGTAGTCTTCTTCAAGACATTTTTTTTCTCTCTAAGCACCTTTTCAGGTAGTCTTCTTCGAGACATTCTTGTTCTAAGTACCTTTCCAGGTAGTCTTTTTTAAAACAATTTGGCATCCCTCTCAGGAACCTATTCAGGTAGTCTTCTTTAAAGACATCTTTTAACCTTTTCAGGTAGTCGTCATTAAAGACATTCTTCATCCCTTGCTAAGAACCTTTTCAGGTAATCTTCTTTAAAACAAATTTCTATCTACTCTAAGAGCCTTTACAGGTGGTCTTCTCTAAGACAAATTGCTACCATTTCGTTAAATCATTTCAGATAGTCTTCTTTAAGACAAACATTCACATCCATTCAGAAGACCTTTTCAGGTGTATTGTCCGACCCACGTGTCGTGAGTTGCCAACCCTCGTGTTGTGAAAGGTGTATTTTCTCCGACCCTCGAGTCGTGAGTCTCCAAACAGGTGAATCTCTTTCATGCAGGTATGTTTGCTAGAACTATAGCAAACGGTTACTTTTATGCAGGTACGCTTGTCAGAACCATGGCAGGTAATTCCTTTGGTGCAGGTAAAATTTGTCCGAACCAGGGCAAATAACCCTATTGGTACAGGTAAATTTTGCGATGACCCTCGCAAATAACCCTGTTGGCACAGGTAAATTTTGCGATAACCCTCGCAAATAACCCTGTTGGTGCAGGTAAATTTTGCGATAACCCTCGCAAATAACCCTGTTGGCACAGGTAAATTTTGCGATAACCCTCGCAAATAACCCTGTTGGTGCAGGTAAATTTTGCGATAACCCTCGCAAATAACCCTGTTGGTGCAGTCCTTTTCAGGAGCCTTTTCAGGCAGTCTTCTTTAAAGCGTATTCCATCCTTTCTAGGAGCTTTTTCAGGCACACAAGATTTTTAAACCGTTCTTCAATTGGGTTTATCACGTTAGTCCCTCGACCGTGATATCTTCCAAAACATCATCAACAACAAGCAAAGGTTCTATCTTTCTTTTCAAAGCTACTAACACATCTCAACTAACAGTCATGCATCATTAAATAACATACCTCATTCATACATAATGCATATACATACTTCGCTCTCATTTATTTTGAGAAGCTCACTGCATCATACATCACATGCATCATAACATTGCATAAAATTCAGGTTGCCTTTTTAGGCCGTACTACAATCAAAGCAGGTGGTTCCCTTCGAAAGCGTTTGCTCCACACTCTGAAAAATGGTATTCACCTCGGGCGGTATCTGTAAGCCCATCTCCAACAGAACTTCTTCCCGACAAGTGCAAATTTCGGGGCATTCAATATTCAATCCTCTTCTACCTTTAGATTACGATAGGCAGACGTGCCTATCCGACTCTTCAGGTTTAAGAAGATTGAACAGGGGCAGCTGTCATACCCCAAAATTTGCCCGGGCAAGATCTATATCTTTTAATTCATCAAGGGTCAAAATTAAGAGCCATAGGGTTTGACATTCTCATTGTCAAACCCGCCCTCTTATAAAATATCCTGAGTTAAAATGTGGGTAAGGTTAGAAGGTATTTAGGCCCAGTCATTTGGCCCGTCTATGCCATTTTTTTGAGGTTTTTAGTCCATTCTCACAAATTATTCAAATGGTTTATTATTTATATTAATAATTGGTTTAATCATTTTATTATTATAACTAGCTATTATTTTTAATTAATAGTGGTTTTAATAATATTATTATTAAGATTATTGTTATTATAAATATAATATACAATTAATTAATGGATTAGTAATCTATTTGGGCCAAAATGATTAGTTAGATGATAGGTCCATTAGGTTATAAAAAAAAACCTAATTTGTAAATATAAGGGGAGGAATTCATTGACAAAGAAGGGGAGCCGAAAAAAAGGAGGACAACAACCAGTCCTCATATTTCACGTAAAAAAAAAGGGAAGAAGAAAAAAAGGACGCTGCCTCCAAAACCGTAAAAACGTGAAAGAAAATCAAGAAAGGGTCGAATTGATTCTGGTAACTAAAACTCGATTCAAGGGTTTATACCGGCCTAAACACATTCCTGGGAGATTGGTGATTATTTTCCAATCCTAGCCCAAGCTTGTAGCATCAAGAAATACGGTTCTCGCATCACGGTTTGCTTCCAATATTTTCGAATTCGTTGGCACTCGTCCAGTCGTGTTAAATTGTTTTTAATTACATGTTTTGATTCCTAATAATGTATAGAATGTGTATGACGCATTTAATTTGAGTTTTGGTACATCAATTGCAATTCACCATTATTGGGTTTTCAAAGCTGTATTTTAGGATCTTGAGTTGCAGGTGAAATTGGATAAAACCGAGGGCGTATTCGCTTTCGTAGGACATTTTTCAGTCGATTCATGGTGTTTTTATGAGTGTATTTTGTGTGTTGCATGAGCTTTGGCAGGCCGGCGACGCTGGGAGACTGTAGCAAAAACTGTTGTCTTGTCTCAGTGACCCAACGAAGAAGATGAAGGGAGCGGCGCGCGTTTCCTGAAATTCAAAGTCTTGTTTTTCTTTATATTGTTTTGTTGGAGTGGTTTTAACAACTCACGTCTGCAGCACATATGGAAAAGGCGCTGGTTGGTAAAGATAACAGTGTGGGTTCGATCCCCACTTGCACCAATATTTTACTCAATTTTATTGATGAAGGTTAGCCACAGATTCTATACAGCCAGTATGTACGCAGTCACAATACACCTCATCTCTTAGCCGTGGGATTCAGCACATGATGAGATCTAACGCCTATGAGGATGAAGGGACACCATGAACCCTCAAGAATGCGCCATACTAGATCAGGGCCAGGTTCTTTTGTTTTTTTATTTATTTAATTGTACAATTAAATCAATTTATTATTACCATTATTATATAATTTAATTGTTAAATATTGATTAAGTCAGGATTAGGATTATAATAATTGTTTTTCGATTGTATTCCCGATTATTCGATTATGTCGAGTAATTTGATTAATTTAAATGGTTAAAAATCATAAAAACCCTATAAAGGCCAAGATATTAGGGTTTGCCCGATCCCATTGCCCATTTGTCAAACCATCAAACCTTCAATTAATTCTCTCCTCGACCCGACTAAAGCTATTAGTCGCATTAGACTAGAGATAAAAATACAAATCAAATTATATTCGATTAAATGGTTGCAATTATCTTATTGATTGTGATGATTAATCCTCCCTTGTTCTAAATTTAATTTGTTATTATTTTTAATCGTATTAATCGGTTATGAGGGGTAACAATATAAAAATACAAATTCATAAAATAATAAAATACGTTAATTCATTATTAGTGATAATCGAATCAATCGATTTGAATTGGTAATGGTGCAAAACCCCAATCTTTTAACTATGGTGATCAAACCTATTGATCATTGCGGTTAATTGTGCCAAATCAGGGTTGTACGCCCGAAACATCTAAAACAACTTCAAAACATTTTTTCAAACCTCAAACTCCAAATACAGATTTTTATCTACGACAGGCTATTCAAAGCCTTCAAACCTTCAAATCAAATTTCAAACCTTAAGGGCGTACAACCCGTCCCCCGAACTACGTTGACTCTGATTCTCCATAAGGAGATACGTAGGCACTTGGCAACAAGGCGAGTCCCCCTCTTCAAAATTCTAATCATGTCATTATAATTCTGTTTGCCATATTTCTTTATGAACCCTGCCATGAAACCCTGATCTTTGAAATATTAGCTTTTAGGAAAGGGTTGAGGGTGCCTAACACCTTCCCTCAATCTGATTATAATAACTTACCATGAATCTCGTATCTGCGTAGGGTTTCCTATTCGCCCTTCAGAATAGGTGGCGACTCTCTAAAGTTAATTTTTTAGGCAGGTTGCTACAGAACGATTGAGGATGAGGAGATATTTGGGTTTGGATGAGGTGAAAAAGGAATAATTATAATGGGTGTTGATGAGGATGGCTTGTCAGAAGGAGTTGGAGGAAGAATATTTAGTTGTGTAGGGTTTAAGACAGGAGTAGAAAGTGAAGTTGAGAGAGACTTTGGTATAGAGAAGGTATTTTGTGGTTCAGAAGAAGGTGATTGGTTAGAAGATTGAGGTACAGAAGGAGGTGTAAAAACATGCCTGGAGACAATTGTAGAGGGAGCATTCGCAGATCTGGAAGTACGAAAAGAATCATTGATTTTCTTCTGCAGATATTCTGGAGTATTCACCTTGTCAGGATCATAGGTGATCCTCTGTTTCTTGGCTTGCTTGGCCTCATCTTCTTGAGCCTTTCTTTTTAGCCTAGCCTGTTGTTTCTTCTGATCCTTCTTTTGAAGATCAGCTTTTGACAGAAGCACTCTACCACGGATCCACGCAGGATCAACTTCAGATTGGTTTCTAACAGAATCTTCCAAGTGGTGCTTGACAGCCTTAGGAAGTTCTAAATGAAACAAGGTGGCAAAACCTTCAACAAGAACTCTCCTTGACAGAATATCTGGAAAGCTTGTACCAACAGAAGATACCGTCTGGATGAGATCAAGTCTGAACAAATCCACACCGTTGAAGACAGGACCTTGAACAACTCCAAGAAATTGGGACGCTCCAAGGGTCCTGATAGAATCCAGTAAATTACTTTCAGTCAGAATATCAGATATCATTCTGGCGAAAGGAATAGTGTTTCTTGAAATATGAGGATACTTTGCTCTTTCTTCTTCTCTTGACTCAACAATAGAAGTTTTCAGATTCTCAAACAGAATGTGAGAGATGTTGAGTTCTATCTTTCTGCCAATGCAGAAGAGAGTATACTTGTGATCAGGACTGATGTAGGCAGAGGAGGAGAATAGCTTCTTCCTGTGGTGAAGAGAACCCAGAATAATCTCAGCCCACACTTGATAGAACGGCCTTAAGGTACCAGTTTTATGAGACTCAGTTCCGAAAGCAAGAGAGATTTGTTGTTCAACCTGATACCAGTTAACCCTTCCAGGTTGAGGACCGGTGCAACCTTTTTCGTCATCCAGATTGTATAGCTTCCTGGTGAGCTTTTCTGTAATAACCACTTCATGCCCTAGCACGAAGGAAATGATGGCAGTTGGGGTAACCGTTGCATGTACCCAGAAATCCTTCACTAGTTCAGGATAGATTGATCCAACCAATCGATCGAGATAGTTTGACCATCCCTGTGCTAATATTCTAGCGTCACACAGAAAACCGTTTGCTCTTAGGTTGTTGAAGTCCACAGCAGACTCACAGAGAACTTCCAGTTCGTCAGTGGGAATCATGCAGGTTTTCAGAGGAGCATACCCATACTTGCGGAGAAGAATCTGAGTAGAAGTGAGTCTTTCTACTGGGCTTGATGTACTTGATGATGAATACATGATGATGTTGCTTAGTTTCAGATCACAGACTAGGGCGGCGTCTCCTCAACTGCATGCATGCTTGTCCAAAAATAGTGAACACGTGTTCATTTTCTGGAAAGACTTATGACAGCTGTTTTGCTTTAAAAGAGTTTCTGAATCAACTTAGATAATGAAACCTTAGTAATAACAGAATCAGAACTTCTAATTGATTAGTATCAGAACTTCTTATAGCTGCCTAGTCCTAACACATTTCAGAAGGTATTCATACAAAGATCTTCTCATCTTCTCATTCTGGGCATAAGTCCATACTAATATTCTTCAGAATGTACTTAAACCTATCTTCAGCAAGGGGTTTTGTAAAGATATCAGCCCATTGATGGTCTGTATCCACAAAGTTCAAAGAAAGAACACCCTTCTGAACATAGTCCCTCATAAAATGATGTTTAATATCAATATGTTTAGCTTTGGAATGTAAGATAGAATTCTTAGATAAACATATAGCAGAAGTATTATCACAGAAAATAGGAATGTTACTCTCATATATCTGATAATCTTCTAGCTGACTCTTCATCCATAGCATTTGTGTGCTACATCCAGCAGCAGCAACATATTCTGCTTCTGTAGTTGAGAGAGCTATGGTAGCTTGCTTCTTGCTGTACCAGGAGATCAAATGACTTCCAAGAAATTGACAACTTCCAGAAGTACTTTTTCTTTCAATTCTATCTCCAGCATAGTCAGCATCACAGAATCCTACTAAGTTGTATTCTTTAGATCTTCAGTAGACTAAACCAACGTTAGTAGTACCTTTCAGATACCTCAGAATTCTCTTAATAGCAGTTAAGTGAGATTCTCTAGGATCTGATTGGAATCTAGCACACAAACACACACTGAATAGAATGTCAGGTCTAGAAGCAGTTAGATATAGAAGAGATCCAATCATACCTCTGTACAACTTCTGATCTACCTTCTTACTTACCTCATCCTTACCTAAAACACATGTTGGATGCATAGGAGTTTTGGCTTCTTTGCTTTCAGAAAGATTAAACTTCTTCAGAAGTTCTTTCACATACTTCGTTTGATGAACATAGGTTCCATCAGGAGTTTGATTGATTTGAATCCCAAGGAAATACTTGAGTTCACCCATCATGCTCATTTCAAATTCAGCCTGTATAGACTTAGCAAACTCCTTCCCAAGTGAAGCATTAGATGTTCCAAAAATAATATCATCAACATAAATTTGACAAATTAAAATATCCTTCTTAGATGTTTTACAGAAAAGAGTCGTGTCCACTTGTCCTCTAGTGAAACCATTGTCTAGAAGGAAAGAACTTAATCTTTCGTACCAAGCTCTGGGAGCTTGCTTCAAACCATACAATGATTTCTTAAGTTTGAAAACAAGTTCTGGAGACTTAAAGTCTTCAAAACCAGGAGGTTGATGGACATAGACTTCTTCATCTATATAACCATTTAAGAAGGCACTCTTAACATCCATCTGATACAGAGTGATGTTATGTTGAGTGGCAAAGGAAATTAATAAGCGAATAGATTCTAACCTGGCCACTGGTGCAAAGGTTTCTGTATAGTCAATCCCTTCTTGCTGACTATATCCCTGAGCCACCAGTCTGGCTTTGTTTCTTACCACTTCTCCCTTTTCACTGAGCTTGTTTCTGAACACCCACTTAGTCCCAAAGATGTTGAATCCTTTTGGTCTAGGAACCAAATCCCATACATCATTCCTTGTAAACTGATTTAGTTCATCTTGCATGGCAATTATCCAGTCTGGATCTTCTAGAGCTTGATCAACAGAAGTTGGCTCGATCAAAGAAACAAGACCTAATTGACATTCTGCATTGTTCTTAAGGAATGCTCTTGTTCTGATGAGATCGTCTTTCTTTCCAAGGATCACATCTTCTGAGTGAGCTAAGGAGAGTCTAGAAGATTTTCTGACTGTTGGCTCTACAGAAATCCTGAGATTCTCTAAAGATGCAGCAACTTGATCTTCTGATTCATTGCTTCTGAGACTTTCAGCTTCTGGAGCTTTACTTCTTGGTTCTACAGCTTCTGATGTGTCAATATCTATATCTGCAAAATTCTCAAACTGCTTTGGTTTTTCAAGACCAAGCTTATCATCAAACCTGATATTGATTGATTCTTCTACAACCAATGTTTCAGTATTGTATACTCTATAGCCTTTAGAGCGTTCAGAATATCCAAGAAGAAAACATTTTTGTGCCTTAGAATCAAACTTACCAAGATGATCTTTAGTATTCAGAATAAAACTCACACATCCAAAAGGATGAAAATATGAAATGTAGGGCTTTCTGTTCTTCCACAATTCATAAGGAGTCTTATTTAGAATAGGTCTTATAGAGATTCTATTCTGAATATAACATGCAGTGTTTATTGCTTCTGCCCAGAAGTGCTTAGCCATATTGGTCTCATTGATCATGGTTCTGGCCATTTATTGCAGAGTCCTATTCTTTCGCTCTACAACTCCATTTTTCTGTGGAGTTCTAGGGCAAGAGAAATCATGGGCAATACCATTTTCTTTGAAGAACTCCTCAAAGAATCTGTTCTCAAATTCGCCACCATGATCACTTCTGACCTTTATGATTTTGCACTCCTTCTCAGATTGGATCTGAGTGCAGAATTCAAAGAACACTGAATGAGACTCATCCTTGTGTTTTAAGAACTTTACCCATGTCCAGCGGCTATAATCATCTACGATGACTAATCCATATTTCTTCCCTCTGATAGATGCTGTTTTGACTGGTCCAAACAGATCAATGTGCAGAAGTTCTAATGGCCTTGAGGAAGAGACAACATTCTTAGATTTGAATGCAGGTTTGGAGAACTTGCTCTTCTGACATGCTTCACAAAGAGCATCTGATTTATATTTCAGATTTGGGAGACCTCTGACCAGATTTAGTTTGTTAATCTGAGAAATCTTTCTCAAACTAGCATGTCCTAATCTTCTGTGCCAGACCCATTGCTCTTCAGAAACAGACATAAGGCAAGTCACCTTTTGCTTCTCAAGATCTGAAAGATCAATCTTATAGATGTTGTTCTTTCTCTTGCCTGTAAATAGGATTGAGCCATCCTTCTGACTTACAGCCTTGCAAGACTTTTGATTGAAGATTATATCATAACCATTGTCACTTAATTGACTTATGGACAATAAGTTATGCGTTAATCCTTCTACAAGAAGTACATTAGTTATGGAAGGAGAGTTACCAATACTTATGGTTCTAGAGCCAATAATTTTGCCCTTCTGATCTCCTCCAAACTTGACTTCTCCACCAGACTTAAGCACCAGGTCTTGGAACATAGACCTTCTGATTGAACTTGGGTTTAGCATGATAATTAACAGGAGGAACAGCATGATATTCTTTAGGTTTGACATCATGATATTTCTTAGGTTGTGCCACATGCTTCTTGGTGTGTACAGTGTTAAAACTCTGTGCATGTGAAGTGAGCCTAATATCATGTGCATGGCCATATTTGAACTGATCATACAATGGCTTGTATGTGATTTTCAAATCATCAACAGGTTCAAATTTATGTGAGGTATCACCCTCATAGCCAAAGCCAAACCTTCTGTTTCCAGAAACACCATATATCATAGAAGCAAAATGACTTCTGCCAATACTTCTAGATAGGAACTTTCTGAAGCTCGAGTCATATTCTTTCAGAATATGATTGAGACTGGGAATGGATTTTTCTGATTTAGAAGGAGATCCACTATCATTGGATAATTTTAAAACTTTTTCCTTTAGTTCAAAATTTTCCACTTCCAGCTTCTTAGTTTCAAATTCAAATTGCTTTTTCAGCTTTTTGTATTTGATACTAAGGTGAGCCTTGAGTTCCAGAAGTTCAGTCAAGCTGGAAACTAATTCATCTCTAGATAGTTCAGAAAATACCTCTTCAGAATCTGATTCTGATGTAGATTCTGATCCATCATCCACTGTGGCCATCAGTGCAAAGTTGGCTTGCTCTCCTTCAGAGTCTGATTCTGATTCAGATTCAGAATCATCCCATGTTGCCATAAGACCTTTCTTCTTATGAAACTTCTTCTTGGGATTCTCCTTCTGAAGTTTTGGATATTCATTCTTGAAGTGTCCAGGCTCATTGCACTCATAGCAGACGACCTTCTTCTTGTCAGATCTTCTGCCACCAGAAGATTCTCCTCGTTCAAACTTCTTTGAACTTCTGAAGCTTTTGAACTTCCTTTGTTTGCTCTTCCAGAGTTGGTTTACCCTTCTGGAGATCATGGACAATTCATCTTCTTCTTCTGATTCTGATTCTTCAGAATCTACTTCTTCAGCCTGAAAAGCGTTAGTGCATTTTTTAATATTGGATTTTAATGCAATAGACTTACCTTTCTTCTGAGGCTCATTTGCATCCAGCTCTATCTCATAGCTTCTCAAGGCACTGATTAACTCTTCCAAAGAGACTTCATTCAGATTCTTTGCAATCTTGAATGCAGTCACCATTGGGCCCCATCTTCTGGGCAAGCTTCTGATGATTTTCTTTACATGATCAGCCTTGGTGTAGCCTTTGTCAAGAACTCTCAATCCAGCAGTTAGCGTTTGAAATCTTGAGAACATCTTCTCAATATCTTCATCATCCTCCATCTTGAAGGCTTCATATTTCTGGATTAGAGCAAGAGCTTTAGTCTCCTTGACTTGAGCATTTCCCTCATGGGTCATTTTCAATGACTCATATATATCATGGGCAGTTTCCGTGTTAGATATCTTCTCATACTCAGCATGAGAGATAGCATTCAGCAAAATAGTCCTACATTTATGATGATTTTTGAAAAGCTTCTTTTGATCATCATTCATTTCTTGTCTTGTAAGCCTTACGCCAGTAGCATTCACTGGATGTTTGTAACCATCCACTAGAAGATCCCATAAGTCACAATCTAGACCAAGGAAGTAACTTTCCAGTTTATCTTTCCAGTATTCAAAGTTTTCACCATCAAATACTGGTGGTCTAGTATAACCATTGTTACCATTTCCATTGTATTGTTCAGCAGAGCCAGATGTAGATGTAGGTGTGTTTGTTGGAATTTCACCAGCCATCTTTTACTGAAGCATTTTTCTCTTCCTGAATCTTTTCTAAACACGGTTAAGTGCTTGCACCTTAGAACCGGCGCTCTGATGCCAATTGAAGGATAGAAAAACACTTAGAAAGGGGGGGGGGGGGGTTTGAATAAGTGTAGCTTTAAAAACTTGTAAGATAAAAACAATTTGCATAATGATTTTTATCCTGGTTCGTTGTTAACTAAACTACTCCAGACCACCTCCTTGGAGTGATTTACCTCACCTGAGGATTTAATCCACTAATCACACTTGATTACAATGGTTTTCCACTTAGCCAACTGCTAAGTCTTCTAGAGTATCCTGATCACAACCTGATCACTCTAGGAACAAACTGCTTAGACAACCTCTAAGACTTTTCTAGAGTATTCTGATCTACCTGATCACTCTAGTTCTTACAACTTAATGTAAACAAATTCTAAGAGTATTACAATGCTTCTGAAAAGCTATAATCACAACTGTGATATTTCTCTTAAAGTTTAAGCTTAAGTCTCACTAAAATATTACAACAGCAATGTAGTGAGCTTGATGATGAAGTTTGAGAGCTTTTGATTTGAACAGCGTTTCTGCAAGTTGGTTCTGAGTTTGTAATTCGTTAACCTTTGCTTCTCATCAGAACTTCATATTTATAGGCGTTTGAGAAGATGACCGTTGGGAGCATTTAATGCTTTGCGTATTCCGTACAACATTGCATTTAATGTTTCACTCTTTTGTCAACTACCTCGAGCCTTGTTTCCACTGTGTCTACTGACGTTGCCTCTAATAGCTTCTAACGTTCCTTTTGTCAGTCAGCGTAGCCTGCCAGTCTAGTACTTGCTTCTGATCTGATGTTTGTGTAAACAACGTTTGAATGTCATCAGAGTCAAACAGCTTGGTGCAGAGCATCTTCTTGTCTTCTGACCTTGAAGTGCTTCTGAGCGTGATACCATGAGAACTTCAGTGCTTCTGCTTCTGATCTCAAGTTCTTCTTCTGATGCTTCCATAGACCCATGTTCTGATTCTGCTTGACCATCTTCTGATGTCTTGCCAGACCATGTTCTGATGTTGCATGTTGAACCTTCTGAGTCAGTTGCCTCTTGCGCTGATTTTGTGCATACTCTTTGTATAATTCCTGAAATGGAAATTGCATAGTATTAAAGTACCACATTATCTCATACAAAATTCATATCCTTGTTATCATCAAAACTAAGAATATTGATCAGAACAAATCTTGTTCTAACAGTGCCTTACACCTTCCCTTTGTATAACTTACCCCCCGAACTCAAAATCTTTTCAAAGGGTATTTTCCTGTTCTTTTAGCCTTTCCAATTGGATAAAATAAAAGTCGGTGGCGACTCTTGCTATCCACAACATATCGATAAAAAAGTCAGTTCACCGTATTACAGAACTGGCGACTCTGCTGGGGATGTTTTCGATTAAAAGAGGGGTTACCTTAAAGTTTAGGATTCACTTTAATTGTTTGATTTGTCTGCTTTATATTTCAAAGGCTGTTTTGGGTATTTACTTGTGTGAAAGATCCTAACCCGGATCTGAGAACCTTAGGTAAATGGCATGAGACCAAGGAGACTGCACAACGTATACTGATGTGGTTGATCTGGTGGCCATCGTTAGTGTGACACATTTGTTTGTCCTGGTGTTCCTTGGGATCCGACTTGAGGAAACACTTGGCTGCTGCGTGGTGTCATTAAGCACTAATTTGCCCTAGAACCCTAGTTGAACTTGACTTTGGCCTATTAGAAAGTAGCGAGATGGCTGGCTTTGGTTCCAACTGAAGTTGGTTGATACTCGAAGCTACACTCATATGGACTGGACTTTCAGGACCTTCTCGGTTGGTGATTCGATTGCCAAACTGAGATAAGCGCCTTCGAGAAAGGTCAATGATATGAGCTCCCTAGAACCCGATCTTTATATAGGACAGGTTGAACCAACTTAACTTTAGTGGGGAGGGTACTTACCTACCAACTTCATGCGAGCCTTTAAATCTAAGGACACTTGTGTGAATTGTTTGTGCTTGTTACTAACCCTTTGGTTTTCTTGCAGGTCTTTCGTGTGAGCCTCATTAGTCCTTACTATCTTACGCTTTGCCTAATGCATTACATAACATCATGACATCATGACATCATACGCATAACATGATCTAACTAACCCTTTCAAGGATCTTAGGAATTCAGGGCGCACAATTTCAGGTGCCCTTATCAAGGACTAAATTCCTATCAAGGGGCAAGAGGATTTATTTTCCTCTGGCCATTCGTCTTCCAATTCAAAGACAGAGTACCTATCAAGGGGCAAGAGAATTTATTTTCCTCTGGTCGTATGCCTTCCAGTTCAGAGACAGAGTACCTATCAAGGGGCAAGAGGATTTATTTTTCTCTAGCCATATGCTTTCAAATTCAAAAGTACAAGTATCCCGAATCAGAGGCTATGACCCACTGGATATGGTGAGCTTGATTCTCAAAGAAAGACATTCAAAGACAAAAGTCAGAATTCTTCAGACAAAGACGCGACCAAACTATTTTCTAATGTCGACCAACTGGTCAGAAAAATGCCATCAACAAATCAATCCTAATCAGATGAACATTCTGGAAGCTTGACCCCCAGACTTCTGAAACATTCCAATCAGATATACATTCCGGAAGCTCGAACCCCGGACATTCTGAAAGTTCCAATCAGATGAACATTCTGGAAGCTTGACCCCCATACTTCTGAAACATTCCAATCAGATATACATTCCGGAAGCTCGAACCCCGGACATTCTGAAAGTTCCAATCAGATGAACATTCTGGAAGCTTGACCCCCAGACTTCTTAAGCATTCCAATCAGATATACATTCAGGAAGCTCGAACCCCGGACATTCTGAAACTTTCTTATCAGATACACATTCCAGAAGCTCGAACCCCGGATACTCTGAATCTCTACACCAGTTCCATAACAACGACGCAAGCCAGACGCACCTAAGCGTCAATTCACCAAAATCAATATGTCGTCGGCTCAAACATTACAACATCTGTTGAAGATAAGATTGATTACTCTGAGGGATGCTCCTAAGAATTCTAACACCTCTGGCTATAAACTCAATGCGAGGTGCGCGTACCATTCCAACATTCCTAGACATTACAAAAACAATTGCTGGACATTGAAGAATAAGATTCAAGATCTAATCGATAACGGGGAAATCAAATTCAACCCTCCCGAAACTCCTGTGGTGATCACCGCTCCTATGCCTAGTCATGACAAGACTGATTGGCGTCTAGATGAACGAACTTTTGGATCATTAGATCTACTTTCATTTGCAAGTTTCTATTCTGTTTGTTTAAACATTCGAATTATGATAGACATTATCTGTTTTAATAATCATCATCAGTGCATTGCATATGTTTGTCTTGAATAAATTATTTCGCTATCACTCATTTAAACTGCATCTTTACTTTGTATATGTTTTATGATACTCAACTCCTGCTAAAGCTGTATACCTTTTAAGGGAGGATGACGAAAACGATATCGCAACCTCATACAGTATGCTTTTGAGCGGACTATGCTGACGATGTACAGGCATTGTTGCAATTCCTAAACAGTGGAGATATAAGGATGTTAATCCCTCGCCAACCCCTTTGAGCCTAAGAAGTAGAATTTTCTTTCTTGTACTAATTAAAACCCTTGATCCTAACCTGGGGCAGGGTAGTTATTAGTTAATTTGGCTGTGCATTCTATTTTAAGAGATTCATTCAGTACACCTTTTAACAAACGTTTCAATCATAAGCGTTCATCTGCACACATCAAAGAAGTGTTGGAGATTAATCCGCTGTCGCGCGCGGATCAAAAACGAGTTGTTTTGAATAAAACTGTAGATAGCGACAAGTGACTCGAATATCGTCTCTCAAGGATTCTTAGTTATTACTAACTGAAATCGAATTGGGGGTTGGTTTGGTTTCTGCTTAACAAAAAGCGATTATTGAAATAAGCTGTTTTGAAAAAGTGATTATAAAATAAGCCAATCTACCGATTCAGTTCCTACCAATCATCGATTATTATAACTTCACTATCCTAAGCGGATTCCATTCCTATTTGGATGCAAACTCAATGACAAGCGCGGTGAGGTTTGCCAGATGTGCGATCCTAATGTCCGAATTAAGCAAACGGGATAAATTATCATGAATTAAGCAAACACGATCGATCAGACACGGTACGAATTAAGCAAACATAACGTGTCTATGTTAGGATCATACAATCAACCAAATTGAATCAATATATTTCATACAATTGAATTATGCATACAAGAATACAAAATATATTGAAAGGAATAGAAATTAAATTGTAAAATTATAGTAATCTCATAGTATTAGAACCTGAACACGGTAGATCGACTCAGACGGATTAGTTCTCCATGAAATCGTACAAAACTCCCAAAATTATTTCGTGAAAAGTGTAAAGTATATTTGGCTGTACGGCCAGACCTAGCTAAAGAGAAAACAAAAGGAAATTCGGGTCATAACCCAACTGGGTCAAACAAACATCATCCAGGCCCAAAACTAACGACTCAAAACTTATAAAACTAGTGCTTCAGCTTCCAACGCAAATCTGGAAAATATAGGTTCCGAATCTGACTTTGACTCCAACACAAAAGTCGTAGCTCTCTTTCTTAGCTTTCCGGCGATTATTAGAACGCCTCAATCGGATTCCTGGAACTCCAGTTATGATTGTTTCAGTGAAAGCTGTCAAAGCTGAAAATAAAATACGAAAATTAAATAACGATAAAAATAAACTGAAATATAAAAACATTGTAAAACATAAAAATAAATAAAGAAAAACATAGAAATGCTTAGTACAAATATGAAAGAATGTGCATTAAAATGCACTGATCAAATTCCCCCACACTTGAACTTTTGCACTCCGAGCAAACTAAAATCAAAACAAAGAAAGCAGAAACACATCAACAGTTACTCATTCCAGGCTAAAAGTCTTCTTCGATTAAGTTTGCATTGATAGGTACTAATGTTGCACACTAACGATATCATAGGGACACTAATCCATAATTGTGCAGACATAAGCCTCCTGAATACACAAATCAAATCGAATCATGTTATTATGTTAAAGCCTAACTTACTCATCCTCCTTTTTGCTCTTTTTCATTCAGGCGCAATCACATTAAGCCCGTTATCTCCACACACTTATAGCAAGCAAACCGGTTAGTGACTCTGATCCTTTTTTTCATAAGGTTCTGGTACTTACGTGGCATAACCCTTTGTTTACTCAGTTGTAGTTGCGGGGGATCGGACCGTAATCCTCCCTACCAAGTTCAGCACCAGAAACCGCTGAACCAACTAACAAAGAGTCTTACTTTCAACTTTTTCTTTTGAAGGTTCCACAACCGTTGGGTTAAGTGACCGGGTGAGGGTCACCAAACTTAGAAGGTGCATTCCCTTTTTCTTTTTTCTATTTTTTTTCGGAACACTCACTTATATTCATCGGCTTCCCTGCGTAAAGTGTGTGAGAGATGGTGCCGACTGCTGAAATAAACTACTTAAGAGTTGTCAGAGAATGAAAATTTAAGGCTAAGACATAACGAGTATTCAAATCAATTTCCTCATGCAGGAGACTTACGGTGTTAAGACAATACCGATCTTGTGAATTTTTCTCAAGTCTCCGCAAACTAATCTCAAATTAGTCAATAGCCTAGAACTTTCAAAAAGATGCATTTTTTTTTATAATAACTGAAAATAAAACAGGACAAAATAGTAAAACAAGTAAATAAAACAAAGGTTTCCCCCCCCCCCCCACACTTAAAACAAGCATTGTCCTCAATATAAAGACATAAATATTAAAGTAAGCGGGAGAGAAAGGAAAGAACGCACCCGAGCAGTCAAGGAGGATAGGTGATCACATAAGCAACCTTTGCTAGTGAAGGCTCTTCTATAGTCTGTCCTTCCAAAGTGGGGAGTAGCTTCAGATAATGTCCATTGATCTTAAAATTTGGTTTAGTACCTTTGCCTTTTATTCCAGGATCAAAGAACAATCTCCGATAAGTAAAAGTGTTGAATGGGCACGTGATCTTCTTTTCCACAACATCGGAGATCAAAAGATTGCGGGGCTGCCCCACTACTTTTGTTTCATCTTCCCCTTCAATTGAGACCCTATGCAAAATCATAGATGGGCTAATATCAGAAAATTCAGTCAAAGTCCACCTAATCACCTTCTTATGCTTCTTCAAAACCTGCAATAGCTTATTTTCTTGATCAAAATCAAGGTTAGAAGAAATTATAATCGGGAGTTTTTCATTACTCTCTAAATAAGCATATTTCAAATTTTCAGGAAGTTGCTTCAGCTCGGGGGAAGGTGGCTGCTCAATGGAAGGAGTTCTTGGGGCAGCCGGGATGTCAAGAGTATCAGCTGCAAGAACAGATTCATCGATAAGAACTTCACCTGTAGTAAATATGTCACCCTGCAAGGCAGCATCAATCTCAGCACATACAACACAAATGTTAGTGTCAGTACAATCAGAACATGAGTAAACATCATCAAAATATGACAATGATGGAAAATCAGATGCAAGCAAATCATTACGCGTATCATCAACATTTTCAGAAAGCGACTCTATTTGAAAAACAGAATGCTCTTCCAAGGGTTGTTGGTTTGATCCTTGAGCTTGCTACATGGCATTCATCAAAGTGGAAAGCTGTCCAATCTGTGTTTGCAAAGTCTGAAGAGTAAAATCTATTTGTTGTTGATACTTGAGATTATTCATAGCCATTTGCTTGACAAGGTCCTCTAGTGAAGGTCCGGAAGATGCAAAATTGGTAACTTGGGGAGGGAAGAATCTTTCTAAGAACACTTTTTTGAGATCATTCCAGTTTGTAACAGAGTTCGGCTCAAGGTAGTATAACCAATCTTTTGCAGCACCTTAAAGTGAGAACGGGAAGACTCTCAGCTTGATATGGTCTTCTGTTATTCCTTTAGGTCTCAATAATGTAGAACAAACAATCTGGAATTCCTTTAGATGCTTATGTGGATCCTCACCTGCAAGACCACTAAACCTTGGCAACAAGTGTATTAAACCAGATTTCGATTCAAAGGGATCAACAACATCAGCATATTCAATACATAAACCATTATAATTAACATCAAGCGCAGCTAGCTGCCTTAGTGTTCTTTGATCAACCATATTATCAAAATCAAGTTCAGAATCAAAATCAATTAAGCAATGCATCAACAAATGCGAAAATGCCAACAAATAGAATGAAGGAACACGATTAAAATAAGTTCAGAAAAATATAAAAACACAAAATTTAATCTAATTAGATGAAATAAGAATTTTGAGAATATTTTTGGATTTTTTCGACTCTATGAAAACAGTAAAAAATTCATTAAAAATAGAAAACCGATGAATTTGGCAATTTTGGCTCGAATTCCCTTACTCTTATAGAGTAAGGGAGTATTAATCGCACGATTTTTCTACTTCCAGTAGGCAAAAACTGATTATCGATCAGACTCAATTTCCAAAAAAAAACCTTTTTTCGACTCAAAAATGCGTTATGGCCGAAACCGCGAGGAACCTATGGCCTAAACGCACAAACACTAAACCTATGACTCTAATATCAGTTAATAACGACAAGAATCCCCGGCAACGGCGCCAATTTGATCCGCTGTCGCGCGCGGATCAAAAACGAGTTGTTTTGAATAAAACTGTAGATAGCGACAAGTGACTCGAATATCGTCTCTCAAGGATTCTTAGTTATTACTAACTGAAATCGAATTGGGGGTTGGTTTGGTTTCTGCTTAACAAAAAGCGATTATTGAAATAAGCTGTTTTGAAAAAGTGATTATAAAATAAGCCAATCTACCGATTCAGTTCCTACCAATCATCGATTATTATAACTTCACTATCCTAAGCGGATTCCATTCCTATTTGGAGGCAAACTCAATGACAAGCGCGGTGAGGTTTGCCAGATGTGCGATCCTAATGTCCGAATTAAGCAAACGGGATAAATTATCATGAATTAAGCAAACACGATCGATCAGACACGGTACGAATTAAGCAAACATAACGTGTCTATGTTAGGATCATACAATCAACCGAATTGAATCAATATATTTCATACAATTGAATTATGCATACAAGAATACAAAATATATTGAAAGGAATAGAATTTAAATTGTAAAATTATAGTAATCTCATAGTATTAGAACCTGAACACGGTAGATCGACTCAGACGGATTAGTTCTCCATGAAATCGTACAAAACTCCCAAAATTATTTCGTGAAAAGTGTAAAGTATATTTGGCTGTACGGCCAGACCTAGCTAAAGAGAAAACAAAAGGAAATTCGGGTCATAACCCAACTGGGTCAAACAAACATCATCCAGGCCCAAAACTAACGACTCAAAACTTATAAAACTAGTGCTTCAGCTTCCAACGCAAATCTGGAAAATATAGGTTCCGAATCTGACTTTGACTCCAACACGAAAGTCGTAGCTCTCTTTCTTAGCTTTCCGGCGATTATTAGAACGCCTCAATCGAATTCCTG
Source organism: Vicia villosa (assembly GCF_029867415.1). NCBI lineage: Eukaryota > Viridiplantae > Streptophyta > Magnoliopsida > Fabales > Fabaceae > Vicia > Vicia villosa. The sequence continues at coordinate 51,754,757 of NC_081184.1, forward strand.
GAACTCCAGTTATGATTGTTTCAGTGAAAGCTGTCAAAGCTGAAAATAAAATACGAAAATTAAATAACGATAAAAATAAACTGAAATATAAAAACATTGTAAAACATAAAAATAAATAAAGAAAAACATAGAAATGCTTAGTACAAATATGAAAGAATGTGCATTAAAATGCACTGATCAAATTCCCCCACACTTGAACTTTTGCACTCCGAGCAAACTAAAATCAAAACAAAGAAAGCAGAAACACATCAACAGTTACTCATTCCAGGCTAAAAGTCTTCTTCGATTAAGTTTGCATTGATAGGTACTAATGTTGCACACTAACGATATCATAGGGACACTAATCCATAATTGTGCAGACATAAGCCTCCTGAATACACAAATCAAATCGAATCATGTTATTATGTTAAAGCCTAACTTACTCATCCTCCTTTTTGCTCTTTTTCATTCAGGCGCAATCACATTAAGCCCGTTATCTCCACACACTTATAGCAAGCAAACCGGTTAGTGACTCTGATCCTTTTTTTCATAAGGTTCTGGTACTTACGTGGCATAACCCTTTGTTTACTCAGTTGTAGTTGCGGGGGATCGGACCGTAATCCTCCCTACCAAGTTCAGCACCAGAAACCGCTGAACCAACTAACAAAGAGTCTTACTTTCAACTTTTTCTTTTGAAGGTTCCACAACCGTTGGGTTAAGTGACCGGGTGAGGGTCACCAAACTTAGAAGATGCATTCCCTTTTTCTTTTTTCTATTTTTTTCCGGAACACTCACTTATATTCATCGGCTTCCCTGCGTAAAGTGTGTGAGAGATGGTGCCGACTGCTGAAATAAACTACTTAAGAGTTGTCAGAGAATGAAAATTTAAGGCTAAGACATAACGAGTATTCAAATCAATTTCCTCATGCAGGAGACTTACGGTGTTAAGACAATACCGATCTTGTGAATTTTTCTCAAGTCTCCGCAAACTAATCTCAAATTAGTCAATAGCCTAGAACGTTCAAAAAGATGCATTTTTTTTTATAATAACTGAAAATAAAACAGGACAAAATAGTAAAACAAGTAAATAAAACAAAGGTTTCCCTCCCCCACACTTAAAACAAGCATTGTCCTCAATATAAAGACATAAATATTAAAGTAAGCGGGAGAGAAAGGAAAGAACGCACCCGAGCAGTCAAGGAGGATAGGTGATCACATAAGCAACCTTTGCTAGTGAAGGCTCTTCTATAGTCTGTCCTTCCAAAGTGGGGAGTAGCTTCAGATAATGTCCATTGATCTTAAAATTTGGTTTAGTACCTTTGCCTTTTATTCCAGGATCAAAGAACAATCTCCGATAAGTAAAAGTGTTGAATGGGCACGTGATCTTCTTTTCCACAACATCGGAGATCAAAAGATTGCGGGGCTGCCCCACTACTTTTGTTTCATCTTCCCCTTCAATTGAGACCCTATGCAAAATCATAGATGGGCTAATATCAGAAAATTCAGTCAAAGTCCACCTAATCACCTTCTTATGCTTCTTCAAAACCTGCAATAGCTTATTTTCTTGATCAAAATCAAGGTTAGAAGAAAGTATAATCGGGAGTTTTTCATTACTCTCTAAATAAGCATATTTCAAATTTTCAGGAAGTTGCTTCAGCTCGGGGGAAGGTGGCTGCTCAATGGAAGGAGTTCTTGGGGCAGCCGGGATGTCAAGAGTATCAGCTGCAAGAACAAATTCATCGATAAGAACTTCACCTGTAGTAAATATGTCACCCTGCAAGGCAGCATCAATCTCAGCACATACAACACAAATGTTAGTGTCAGTACAATCAGAACATGAGTAAACATCATCAAAATCAGACAATGATGGAAAATCAGATGCAAGCAAATCATTACGCGTATCATCAACATTTTCAGAAAGCGACTCTATTTGAAAAACAGAATGCTCTTCCAAGGGTTGTTGGTTTGATCCTTGAGCTTGCTGCATGGCATTCATCAAAGTGGAAAGCTGTCCAATCTGTGTTTGCAAAGTCTGAAGAGTAAAATCTATTTGTTGTTGATACTTGAGATTATTCATAGCCATTTGCTTGACAAGGTCCTCTAGTGAAGGTCCGGAAGATGCAAAATTGGTAACTTGGGGAGGGAAGAATCTTTCTAAGAACACTTTTTTGAGATCATTCCAGTTTGTAACAGAGTTCGGCTCAAGGTAGTATAACCAATCTTTTGCAGCACCTTAAAGTGAGAACGGGAAGACTCTCAGCTTGATATGGTCTTCTGTTATTCCTTTAGGTCTCAATAATGTAGAACAAACAATCTGGAATTCCTTTAGATGCTTATGTGGATCCTCACCTGCAAGACCACTAAACCTTGGCAACAAGTGTATTAAACCAGATTTCGATTCAAAGGGATCAACAACATCAGCATATTCAATACATAAACCATTACAATTAACATCAAGCGCAGCTAGCTGCCTTAGTGTTCTTTGATCAACCATATTATCAAAATCAAGTTCAGAATCAAAATCAATTAAGCAATGCATCAACAAATGCGAAAATGCCAACAATGTCCTATAACAGCCATAAACAAATAGAATGAAGGAACACGATTAAAATAAGTTCAAAAAAATATAAAAACACAAAATTTAATCTAATTAGATGAAATAAGAATTTTGAGAATTTTTTTGGATTTTTTCGACTCTATGAAAACAGTAAAAAATTCATTAAAAATAGAAAAACGATGAATTTGGCAATTTTGGCTTGAATTCCCTTACTCTTCTAGAGTAAGGGAGTATTAATCGCACGATTTTTCTACTTCCAGTAGGCAAAAACTGATTATCGATCAGACTCAGTTTCCAAAAAAAAACCTTTTTTCGACTCAAAAATGCGTTATGGCCGAAACCGCGAGGAACCTATGGCCTAAACGCACAAACACTAAACCTATGACTCTAATATCAGTTAATAACGACAAGAATCCCCGGCAACGGCGCCAATTTGATCCGCTGTCGCGCGCGGATCAAAAACGAGTTGTTTTGAATAAAACTGTAGATAGCGACAAGTGACTCGAATATCGTCTCTCAAGGATTCTTAGTTATTACTAACTGAAATCGAATTGGGGGTTGGTTTGGTTTCTGCTTAACAAAAAGCGATTATTGAAATAAGCTGTTTTGAAAAAGTGATTATAAAATAAGCCAATCTACCGATTCAGTTCCTACCAATCATCGATTATTATAACTTCACTATCCTAAGCGGATTCCATTCCTATTTGGATGCAAACTCAATGACAAGCGCGGTGAGGTTTGCCAGATGTGCGATCCTAATGTCCGAATTAAGCAAACGGGATAAATTATCATGAATTAAGCAAACACGATCGATCAGACACGGTACGAATTAAGCAAACATAACGTGTCTATGTTAGGATCATACAATCAACCAAATTGAATCAATATATTTCATACAATTGAATTATGCATACAAGAATACAAAATATATTGAAAGGAATAGAAATTAAATTGTAAAATTATAGTAATCTCATAGTATTAGAACCTGAACACGGTAGATCAACTCAGACGGATTAGTTCTCCATGAAATCGTACAAAACTCCCAAAATTATTTCGTGAAAAGTGTAAAGTATATTTGGCTGTACGGCCAGACCTAGCTAAAGAGAAAACAAAAGGAAATTCGGGTCATAACCCAACTGGGTCAAACAAACATCATCCAGGCCCAAAACTAACGACTCAAAACTTATAAAACTAGTGCTTCAGCTTCCAACGCAAATCTGGAAAATATAGGTTCCGAATCTGACTTTGACTCCAACACAAAAGTCGTAGCTCTCTTTCTTAGCTTTCCGGCGATTATTAGAACGCCTCAATCGGATTCCTGGAACTCCAGTTATGATTGTTTCAGTGAAAGCTGTCAAAGCTGAAAATAAAATACGAAAATTAAATAACGATAAAAATAAACTGAAATATAAAAACATTGTAAAACATAAAAATAAATAAAGAAAAACATAGAAATGCTTAGTACAAATATGAAAGAATGTGCATTAAAATGCACTGATCAGAGATGTCAATCAAAAGTCAATGAAGGTTCATCAATCATTAAGCAAGATAGTCAATATCTTTCAAAAAAAATGAATGAAAAAACATATATACAAAGAAAAGCCTGCTAAGTCAAAAATCAAAAAGAAGACTTAGGCAAAAATCAAGGCATCCCGCTGACTGTAAGCTCAAAATAGACAGTTCAGGCAAAAGTTAGGGATATCAAAAAGATAAAAAAAGAGAAGTCAATAAATTCCTGAACAACACAATGTTGTGACTACCAAAAGGAAGAAGTGACTGCCATCTCAAAAGTTCTCTTTGCTTGTGAACCATCATCATTATCAAAGGTGTAAATCCAAAAGTCTCTTGGAACCTGAATGCATAAGTTGAATTAACTGAGCTTAGGACTGAAGATCATCACGAAGAGGGGTGGGTACAATCAAATTTTGAGCCTTTATCCTTTGTTTCTTAAACCCTGAACCAAGCCACGTTACAACCCTTGAAAGTCCTAATTGAAGCATGGTTAGTTCGAAAGCATACTATCAGCAAAAAGGTATCCCGACTCCTTAAGGTTTACTACAAAACGTTAAGTTGATATCCTGTTTTTTACAAACATCATGTTTTATAAATATCATGATTTTACATCTCCAGTTTTAATGTTTTTCAAAAACTCAAGACAGACGTATGCATTGCATCTCATGAATTAATTATTAAACATATTCTGCTACATAATTTCAAATGTTAGCAACAGAAAGAATTTGCACAGGGTACAACTAATGACTGAAAGTTATCCCGACAAACAAAATTACTCCAAGAAGCCATGTCTCTTACGTTTACAAGGGGCATGACACGTTTTGTCCAAACAATCTGGGGCAATCAAGTCAAGATTCGAAGAATCTCTCAAATGCCAAAAAGTCAAAGGCATACATCACAAGTGGGTTTAAAACTATTTCCCGATCAATTTGGGATAATCAGGTCAAATTTCAAAAATCTCTCAGAAGCATCAACCATCAGGGGCATCATACTAAGTATTAGGGGCATGTCGCCCATAGTGCACACCTCATAAAGTCCTCGCGGGGTGAATCTTTCCAAAGTTCCCACTAGCAGGGACAAATCTATGCAAGTCTAGTTAGACATCTTGATCAATACTCAGTGGTGTGTCCTAATCAAATCCAGGAACGGTAGTTACTCATCACTGGGGGCAACGTTCAAGGCATCCACGCCTTCCACAAAGCCGATGTCACAAGATCATATCCCCACAGAGTAATCATTAAGAAGATACCTTCAAATACTCTCGACAAAAGACATGGCTCCCCAACAGAGATTTACATCTTCAACACTATCGGTTCTCCGACATCCTTAATCCCCAGTCAGAGTACATCAAGCTACTGATCATCCCCCAAGCAGAGAACATAAAATCCCCAGTTGTGCGTCTTCAAAACAAGATCAGTCATCAGAGTCATAATGACCTGGAAGTTTATTTCCTCGGTCAAGATACTCCAGATAGCACAAATCATCGTCATACATCATATACATTTTATACAATGCAAAAATTCATACATAACATACAAGTTTCTCATTTATTTTGAGAGACTCGTCGTATAATACATGCATCATGACATTGCATATTTCTAACTTTGTTTTCAGGTTCCTCCTCGACAAGCATTCCTCTCAGATATAATCGAGCTAGAGATTCATTCTGACAAGCCTTTTCACATTCCAAAACTTTGTCAAATAACTTATCAACTCTAACGTGCAAACATTCTCTATCAGATATGGTCTAATGTATGACCCGTTCCGGTATTCTCAGTCAGATATGGTCTAATGTATGACTCGTTCTGGCATTATCCTTCAGATATGGTTTAATGAATAACTCGTTCTGACATCCTTCATCAGATATGGTCTAATGTATGACTCGTTCCGGTATTCTCCTTCAGATATGGTTTAATGAATAACTCGTTCTGATGTCCTACTTCCAGATATGGTCTAATGTATGACTCATTCTGGTATCTTTCCTCAGATATGGTCTAATGTATGACTCGTTCTGGTATTCTCCTTCAGATATGGTTTAATGAATAACTCGTTCTGATGTCCTACTTCCATATATGGTCTAATGTACGACTCGTTCTGGTATCTTTCCTCAGATATGGTCTAATGTATGACTCGTTCTGGTATTCCCCTTCAGATATGGTCTAATGCATGACTCGTTCTGACGGCCTCTATCATATGTGGTCTAATGTATGACCTATTTTATTTCAAAAATCTAATTCTATCATCACGAACGGTGTAGACACGATCACCTATTCAAGATCTAATTCAGTTACTACGAACGGTGCTGACACGATCAACCTACGAAGACCTCATTTATCACAAACGGTGTAGACACGATCAACATTCAACAACTACTTCTCAACATTTCAAGTTCAGATATAGTCTAACGAACGACTCATTCTAAACTCTCAAAACTTATCAAGACAGGTGGCATCTTAAAACCCACTTCACATCTTTTCCAACACTTGGACGACATCTTTAAGACCGTCTCCGGCAAAGGTCCCTACCTCAACAAGAGCAAATTTCTGGGTATTCTAGTGTGCAATCCTCTTCTACCCTCAGATTCCGACAGGCACACAAGCCAATCTACATCCTCAGGTATAAGAAGATTGAAAAGGGGCAGCTGTCATACCCCAAAATTTTCCCAAAATATTTAATCATATTTCAATCCATCTAACTTTCAAATGCTCGAAGATCTCCAATTGCTCAAAGCTACCTATCTCCTAAACAAATGCTTCTGAACTAGGGTTTTGATCTTTTCAAAGTAAAATCAAGTTCTAAGACCTCAAATGGAACCCTTGGTCTCTCATATGCCTCAAAAGATCCTCAGGTCAATTTTCAAGCTCTGATTCAAAAGATTGCTCACTCAATGGTTCAAACGATCAATAATCGACTGGTTGACCTAAAAGTCAAACTATAGTCAAATCATAGTCAAAACTTCTGATTTTTGGTCAACATCAACATTTTAATGTTAGATTCATCATTTGATCAAGGATTGATCATGATGCATCAAAGAAAGCTCCAAAACCATCAAAAACCTAAGTTTCTAAATTAGGGTTTTTAACTAAAAGCTAACCCAACTTTGACCGATCATATCTCTCTCATACTTTATCAGAAATTCCCCAACCAAAGCTCATTCTCAAGGAAATTCAATTCTCTACAACTTTGATGTTAAGCCCAAGGTCAAGATATGCTTCTGCCTAAGGGATATGTGTCAAAACATTATAGGTCCTCCTAAAAGTCAACAAAAAGACACTTTTTCGCAAAGAGTGGTACAGGAACATGGAAGACTCAACTAAGATAAAACCAAGAGGAATGGTTAGGGGACATCTTAAGCTTTCTAGAATAATCAAGAACACTTTCATATCATCAAAAACGAGAAAGTTATGAATGATGGAAGTTGGCTAAAACTTGAGGAATGCATAAGGGTTAACTTGAGTAATCTTGAGGTTTTTCGACTAATGGGCCCATCATTTTGTTTCTAAACAAGCCCATAATATTAGAAGAAGCCTTTAAATCCATTATCTTATTTTTATGATATTTATTCATGTTTATTTGAATTTATATTCGTATAAATATTAGGTAAATTATTAAAAATATAAAATAAATGGATAAAATCATAAAGGAGGGTTTGAATATTTCTAGAAGCTAAAAATCAGGGTTTGGAGGACAAGGAAACGTGTGAAGTTGATTGGGAGTTTGATTGGTTTGATTGAATACCAAAATAGAAACTTTCAATATCCTTTCAAAATCAAAAACACCAATCTTTTGATTTGAAAAGATTTGAGCCCATATTTCTTGACCTAATTCATGATCTATATATATGCAACTCGTACTAATGCCAAGGGGAAGGATTGACTGCACCGAGTGCCCTAACAGAAGCAAAAAATCGTGGAAACAAGTTGAATTTGCAGTCGGAGTTTTAGGACAATTCAGACCAAGCTAAGCATTCAAATCAATTCTCCAGTGTTTTCTGGGCGAAACCCCGTCTCCAGCTTCAATCAGAACACGTCAAAATGCACCTCCATAATCACGGTTTGTTCTCAAAAATTTCAATGTTCCATTCGTTTGTGCACGCATCATAAATCGTTTTTGAATGTTTGGTTACATTTAGAATCTTGTTTGCAAGATATCTGGGTCGTTGGATTAAGGTTTTGATGCAGGTAAAAAGATACACCATTGTTAGGTTTTTGGAAGCTCTAAATTGGGTTTTTTCCATGGAGGCAGAATTGACCCAAATTAATGGTACCGTTGTATTCAAGAGAAGATTTCTAGTCGAACCAAGTCTGGATCCAGAGTTTATGTGCAATATTTTGTAAATTTGATGATTGCAGGTATGTAGCTACGCCTAGAAACCGTGGCTATAGGGTGTACCAACAGCCATGTCCGTAGCTAAAACCCCTGGTAAAAAAGAAAAAGTTTGAATGGAGAAGACAACTGTAGCGCGCGTTGGGTTTAAAATTCAAACTTTGTGTGGTTTCATTTTAATAACCTTTTTGCTATTTTTCTAACAGCGAACAGAGTCTGGCTCAGTGGCAAGCAGCGCGTCCTAATGCCTTCGTATGCAAGGGCAGGGGTTCGATCCCTGCCTCTTGCATTATTTTTTGAAATAATTCCTTTGTATAACCCTGCAGGCAGATTCATTGCATGCGATCTCAGCAGACGTACGGTACACCCTCAGAACAGGCCAAGGGATCTTCAACGTGTCCAAGTCAGACGAATCCAGGTGCATCCCTACCATACACCTTCAGAAGCTAACTGCACCAGATTTTCCACGCTAAGTTTTTCTAATTTAATTCTTTTTATTTATTTCTAATAGGTTTTTTTGTTTGTTTTGTTTTTTTAACACTAAAATTTTTTCTAAAGATTTGTTATCTTTCTTTTAAACTAACTTTCTTTTCACAATTTATTTTAAAAAATTAATTTTAATTTTTATAATTTAATTATTTTAGAATTATTAGGATTAGTCTCTAAATTAATTAGGTTTATAACCATTAATTAATTTTAGGATTACTTGGCCTCGACTTTAAACAGAACCTTAGTAGTCATAGGTGTCTTAGGCTGGTGTCGTCCATTAACTTAGTGTCGCTTTTCATAAAACCTCATTCCCTAAAAAAATCAGGATTTACCCTGACATTTTCAAAAACCTTTTCCTTTTTTATTTTAACTCATTTCATTTAAACATTTTATTTTTTATAATTTTATGTAACTAATTGTCACATTTAATTGCACGTTCGATTTTCTTAATTTCTAAACAGTTATTTAAAAATGATGTTAAATTAATTGCTTCGCCTGTTAGGGTTTGTATATTTTCAGTCGATGCACTCACATTTCCCTTCTTCGTGCCCAATTTTCAGGGTTAATCAAAGATCTTTCAGCCGCGCGCCTCGCCATACCAAAAAAGCTAAGTTTCTATTTAACATCATTTTGTTTTATTTTTGCCTTTCGGATTAAAATAGGGTTGCCTCCATAGTTAATGAATATGTAATACACTAACCTTTGTTTATTTTCCTCTTAATTTTCTGAGTCTATCCAGGGTTCGAGGAAGATCAAGGCATTCAAGATGTTTATACTAATTAATGATCCCTCTTATTTTCTGCCTATACTTTCCGCCTTTTAATTTCCCCTTCCCCGCAGGTGTTTATTGTAATAGCGTAGGAATTTATTTTCTGCCTTTAATTTCTGCAATTTTAAACTGCGTGGTTAGTAATCTTAGGGAGTGCAAGCCTTGAACATAATTAGGATAACTAATTACAAGATAAATAATCGAACTTAATCACGTGATTGTTGCACCCACACACCTCTAGGGTAATTCCTCTTGTTGCCTGTTGCCTTATTAATTGCTGCCTTGTTGCCTCTAAGTGTACTAAATAGTCAAGTCCCTCGATTCCGAGGATACCTAAAGCAAATGTTGCCTTCAAAATTATTGAAACTCCCTCAATGCTGCCTTATAAAGATGATTGTCCCAATTGCTAAGGTATCCTCGCATGATGCCTTAAATGACTATTTTATCCTTCCCTTAGACTACCTGCCCTCTTTATGGCATAGGACAGTCTTATGGCGAACGATTATTCTCGATAACCCTTAAACATCCAATTGAAAGGCTTTCTGCCCTCTTATGGCATGGATAGATCCTTTCGCCTGAAAAGCTAAAAGAACGAAGTTTCAAACTTAGGGTAGTTGCTACTAATTGCTTGCTCTAAAAATCAAATTACACTAATTTTCAAATACTTTTCAAAAAGACTACGCTTATTTACAAGCTAAAGTTCTTATCCGAATTTCTATTCATACACTACTTTTCAAACAAATCAAACATTTTCAAAGTGAGCTAAGCAATTAAGAGCCCATGGATAACCATGGATGCAAAGGGTGCCTTACACCTTCCCTTTGTATAACTTACCCCCCGAACTCAAAATCTTTTCAAAGGGTATTTTCCTGTTCTTTTAGCCTTTCGAATTGGATAAAATAAAAGTCGGTGGCGACTCTTGCTATCCGCAACATTTCGATAAAAAAGTCAGTTCACCGTATTACACCATTCTAATCCACATTATGTCAAAACTGCCACTCTAGACAATAATGTTGCTTTTTCAAACTTCTATATATTCCCAGTCCTTCTACCAGGGAATATGTACTTTGTGATGTTGATACCTAAGACACAAGTTCATCTAAACTCAAACAAACTCTGACTATCCATAGAGATAACACTTATCTATAGATGACTTGGAACACAAGAAACGAATTGTGTTCACGACTCGAAACAAGACTCTTTATTCTTTACTAAACAGTTGTAAAGAATGACCTCAGACTTAACAATGCCTGAACACTACCCTTAAACCCTATTGTCATACCCCAAAATTTGCCCTTCATGTTCCATTCACAATGACTCAAGGTTCAAGATTCAATGCCAAAGCTTTGCTCAAACAATCTCCAAGATCCACAGTCAACTGATTCAAACCTGAAGGTCAACTGCAATCAAAGCATGATTCAAACTATGATCATTGGTCAACATCTAGTATGTGAAGTACAACCATCATTTGATCAAAGATTGATCATGATTCCATTAATAGAAACTCAGAGATGAACAAATACACAAAGGTTCAAATTAGGGTTTCTTAGGAGAAAGTCACCCAACTTTGACTGGGCATAACTTTCACATGGAACATCAAAAATTCCCCACTCAAAGCCTATGTTGAAGGAAATTGGATTATCTACAAATTTGTCTCTCACAAGCCAGGGCTAGAAATGATTCATTTGAGAGATACAGTGCAAAAGGTTACAGGTCCTTTTCTGGCATCCTTCAAAAGCAGTTTTTTCCCAAGGAAGATATGATCAAGATAAAAGCTCCAAATGGAAAATATATTCCAAAGTGGCTTGTAGAGGACCTCTTGAGGTTTCCAAAAAGTATTAGAACTCCTTCATAGCTCAAAAATTGAGTGAGATATGATTGATCAAAGTTGGGTGATTTTTGGAGGTAAGATGTGGAAAAAAGAAGGTTCAAATGGAGAAACTTTGCAAATGGGCCTATGGTATTATGATTAAATCTTGATCCACAAGTCACTAGCATGCCCAAAACAAAAAGCCACGAAATTTAATATGTTATTTGATTTAATATAATTTTTTATTTCATTTTAATGATTTAATTAAGGAAAAATCAAATATTATGTTAAAAGATTCACAATTTACCAATTTCAATCATATTTATGATAAATTGGCAATATAATTTCGTGGTACACTAATTGAGAAAAGATTAATGCAATATTTGGCAAAAAAAGAAAGTTTCAATTCAAGAAGCAAATCAATTTTGACAAGAATGGCAAGAATGGATTGAAGGAGTTTTGGACCTTTCTTTTAGACCTAATCCATTCACTATAAGTAGTTGAAGTGGTGCACACGAATAGGGGTTGGAGTTTTCGTTCACAAGAGCACGCATAGAGAACAAGAAATTGGAAAGGAAGTTGAAATTGGTTTCTGAGAATTAAGGAGATCCAACGACTCTTGAAGGGCGCAAAAGTTTCCTTGTAGCATTCTGAAAGTGATTGGATACTAGCATAGCATCAACACCCCCAGAATTGCCTCAATTTTGTCAAAGTAAGTCAGTTCAAACCTTGATTCGATTAACATGATATAGGCACTCCCATGGTATTTTAATTATATATTCTGTTTGCTCTTGGTACTCTGATGTTTTCTGGATTGTTTGTGTGATGCTTACGTGCCTTAGTCGTGTTTCACCATTGATGTCAGTTTAAGCTTTTAAGGGTTTTAATTGGGGGTTTTTTGTAGAAGTTAAATTAGGGCAAAATAAAGACGTGGTTATGTTCGCGTGGCCACAACGAAGGGATTAGGATAGGTGCGCCATATTAATATGCTTGTATGCCTTAATCGCTATTTTCCAGGTCTCCTTTGCTACGAAAGAAATCGTAGCTAAAACGTAGCTATATTTGCAGTTTCTTGGTGTCTTCTTGGGGAAGACAATTGCGTGTCCCTGTATGGTTGGCTGTTTTGAAAACTGGCGCGTGTTTCCATTATGTCCTGGGATTTTCACATATGATGTATCAGACGCGTGTGTCAAACGACTAAAGCGTTTGGTTGGGTTGGTAAGCGTGAGTGCTGGCAAGGGAGGGGGTGTGGGTTCGAACCCCATCTCCTACATATATTTTTTTCTAAATTTCCAAACTCCTAATCCCACGCTCACGTGTCCATAGGCTCCACCATACACCCTCAAAAATCTGACCCTTCAGCCACTACCAACTCAGATCTAATGCCCAAGATCTGATCCCCTATAATATGCACCCTCAAGCCACTCATACTGAATCAAAATCCTAACAAACTAAAATAATTTTAATTAAATATTTGTTTTAATTAATTCTTTTAATATATTATTTATATGTTAATAATTATTTTTTATAAATAAAAATTAATATGTGATATTTATATTAAAATGCCAATTTGTTGTTCGTGCCGATTAAATCGATTAATCGCTATGGTCAACAATAATTTTAATTAAAATGTTTATTTAATTAAAATACAAATGGTTTCTATTTAGTTAAATGGTTGCAACTATTTTATTAGTTGTGATGATTAATTTTCCTGTTTTCTAAATTCCAATTTGTTATTATTTGTAATCGTGTTAATCGGTTATGAAGGGTAACAATACAAAATAAAATTCACAAAAATAATAAAATACAATAATCCGTTATTAGTGATAATCGAATCAATCGATTTGAATTGGTAATGGTGCAAAACCCCTAATCTTTTGACTATGGTGATCAAACCTATTGATCATTGCGGTTAATAGTGCCATACTAAATCAGGGTTGTACGCCCATATTTCAAAACACTTTTCAAACTTCAAATTCAAAAATACAGATGTTTATCTACGATAGGCTATTCAAAGCCTTCAAACCTTCAAATCAAATTTCAAACCTTAAGGGCGTACAACCCGTCCCCCGAACTACGTAGACTCTGATCCTCCATAAGGAGGTACGTAGGCACTTGGCAACAAGGCGAGTCCCCCCTCTTCCAAACTCTAATCATGTTCAAATAATTAGCCTTTAACTCTATTTACTGTCTGTCATCTTTCTTTATGTTTTGCCATAACCCTTATCTTTGCAATGTTAACCTTTAGGAAAGGGTTGAGGGTGCCTAACACCTTCCCTCGACCTGAATATAGTATCTTACCCTGATCTCTTAACTGCGCGAGGTTTCCTATTCGCCTTGGTAGAATAGGTGGCGACTCTAAGTTATAAATTTTTAGGCAGGTTGCTACAGCTGGCGACTCTGCTGGGGACAACTATAATGGTGAATACTATGCTCCTATAGGTTTTGGCAGGGTTTAGGTTTGGCAAGTTTTTAGGGTTTGGCAAACTTGCCATTTTTTAGGGTTTGGCAAACTAGCCATTTTTAGGGTTTGGGGAAGGTTTATCTTTTCAATGAATATTAATTTATTTGTTTTTTGTTTTTTTTTCTGGTTTTTCTTAAATGTTTATTTGTCTGCCTTGGAATATCTGTTATATTTTTATATACACTGCTGGCATTATGTAATGTTAAAACCCTAAGTGTGGGAGTTAACTTTGAGATCAATAGGGGAGTATGAATCGCCTACGAGTCTCATTGATAACTCCACTCGGAGTGGGTTAGGTATTTGGAAAGGTCCGAAACGAAGCTTGACTTTGTGGAGGGCTGGACTGGATACTTAGCTGATCTCTCCGGGAACCTACCCCAAAAATTCGAACCTCATGGATAAAATGAGTTGTTCCAAAATCCGAAGAGACAAAAAGTCTCGGAGGCTACGAACGACCCCATGAGACCTTCTAGAACACCCCCTATTAAAAGGTTGGCTCCCAAGAGCCGCTACGTCGAACCTATGAACTTATGTGATTTGTGCTATATGTATATATTGTGTTGATCATTATTTTTATTATTTCTTTTTTTTCATTCATCATACATCATGTGCATTCTTGCATCATATTTTATTCAAAAAAAAAAGAAAAAAGGATATCATACATATCATGCATGGCATACACATCATTTTCATGACATTAAGAGAAGATTCCTCTTCTATCTCCAGAGCAAGGGACCATTGGGAAGGATAACCTAACATCCCGACCATACTATCAAACAAGATTTCAGCAGAAGAAATCAATGGATCAGTTGGAACAGAATCAAGCCGCCCTTCGTGAGGAAGTAGATCAACTGAAGGTCAGCGTGGAAGAGGTTAAAGGAGGTATGGCTCAGATGCTAGAATTCATGAAGGCCCTCCTAGACAAACAAGATCCCTGGTTCAGGATGAGATCCCTAACGACAAAAACCCGTTGCTAGGATTTGTTTCAGGCTTTGGCCCGGATAAGGACAAATCTCAGGCCCGATCTGTCAGAAGGGCTATCCAGTTCCAAGAGAAAGGAGAGACCTCCCAAGAAGGATTTGTCCCCACTCCACAAACGAAAGGGACAAACCGCACAGTTCGCATTCCTGCTAGCAATGTCCCTAGGGATGAAGAGTACCTGGATCTACAGTATGGAGTGCAAGAGGTGGACAATACAGACCAAGCACCTCAAACACAACAGTCTAATCCCGACTCTAGGGAAGACTCCAAGGATAGTGAACAAATCAAGGCGCTGGAAGAGAGACTAAAAGTGGTAGAAGGATACGATGCCTTCAATGTGGATGCCTTCGAAATGAGTTTGGTCTCAGATTTGGCTATCCCTCGCAAATTCAAGATTCCCGATTTCGAGAAATACAAAGGACTCACATGTCCGAGGAATCACTTGCGCATGTATGTGCGAAAAATGGCTGCTTATGCTCACGATCAAAAACTGATGATACACTTCTTTCAAGAAAGTTTAAGCGGAGCATCTATTGACTGGTATATGCAACTGGAAAAATCCTATATCAGAAGCTGGAATGATCTAGCTAACACATTTTTGAAGCAATACAAGTACAACTTGGACATGGCACCCAATCGAATGCAATTACAAAATATGTCACAGAAGAAGGATGAATCATTCAAGGAGTATGCCCAAAGATGGAGGGAAATGGCTTCTCGAGTTCAACCTCCTCTAATGGAAAAAGAATTGGTGGACATATTTATGAGCACCTTGCAAGGACCATACTACGACAAGATGGTCGGAAGCATATCTTCAGGATTCTCAGACTTAGTAGTCATTGGTGAGAGAA
Organism: Vicia villosa; assembly: GCF_029867415.1. Classification (NCBI taxonomy): domain Eukaryota; kingdom Viridiplantae; phylum Streptophyta; class Magnoliopsida; order Fabales; family Fabaceae; genus Vicia; species Vicia villosa. Next base: position 51,770,495 of record NC_081184.1, read on the forward strand.
TTGAAAATGGAATCAAGAATGGGAAGATACAAGGGGAACCCTCAGGTTCCTACCATCCAAAGAAGTCATATGACGCAAAGAAGGAATCCAACACTGTGGGGGCAATCATGGGCAATCAAACCCCACAACAAAGGGATCAGCAAAAGCAACAGGCTGGCCAGCGCACCTGGAGGTCCAAGCCAAAACGATCATTCACTCCGTTGCACATGCCATTGGCTTAAGCCTTGCAACGTCTGCTCAGTCAGAACTTGATAACTCTGCTGCCTCCATACTCAGCTCCAGCTAACCCCGCTCCCGGGTACAAGCATCATGCTAGGTGCGCTTATCATTCAGATAGTCCTGGTCATGATACAGAGGATTGTGGGCCGTTGAAGCACAAGATCCAAGATTTGATTGAAGAAGGGCTCGTTGAGTTCGAAGATCCTAGCAAGTCTAACACCATAGGTGGCTAGAAGGAAGATTTCTTAGATCATTAGTTTTGTTTCCATTCGCAATTTCTTTCTGTTTGTTTAAACATTAGTCTTATGACATATGCTATGTACTTTTCAAAAATCATTAATGCATTGCTTACGTTTGTCTTGATTCATCCCTAGTGTTCTCACTATATTTAAAACTGTGTTTTTACTTGGTTTTATTTCTTTGTGATATTCAACTCTCGTTAAAGTCGTACACCTTTTGAGGGAGAATGACAAAAACGATACCACAATTTCATACATTATGCTTTCGAATAGACCGTGTTGACGATGTACAGGCATTGTTTCAATTCCTAAATAACGGAGATATAAGGATGTTAATCCCTCGTCAACCCCTTTGAGCCTAAAAGAAGTAGGAGTTTTCCTTCATATAGAATAAAACCCTTCATACATAACCTGGGATAGGGTAGTTGCTCAGTTAACTTAATTATTCCAAGTTGTTCCTTTGAATATAATCACCGATGGTTCCCCGTCATCATTAATTCCGGCAGTCAATATCCGCAAAGAAAAAAAAGAAAAAGCATTACAAGGGCCTGCTAAGTCAAAACCTATTAAGGAGACTTAGGCAAAATTGGGGCATCCCGCTGACTGTAGTTTTAAAACAAACAGTTCAAAAAAAATTTAGGGATAACAAAGTCGAAAAAAGGTTACTATGTACCTTCAACAAAAGAAAATATTACAAGAAAGGAGAATGACTGCCTTTGCAGATAAACCTTTGGTTTTTGAACCATCATATTACAATTCCCAAAGTCTTTTGGAACTCAAACACATAGTTAACTGAGTATAGGACTGGAGAACATCACGAAGATGGGGATGGGTACTGTCATACCCCAAAATTTGCCCACACTTTCAAAAATTCAAAACTATTTTAAAAAATTGGATTTTATAAAAATCTTGGGTTCATTTACACTGACATCCTGAATTTTATAAATATTCGATTTAAAGTCTATTTTAAAATATAGTAGTTTAGTCTTAAATTGCTTATATTTTAGTAAATAGAAAAATACTAGCCGATGCTTCATATACTTTCAATTGGTTTTCATTTCAAATAATTAACATAGCACAGTTGGTAAGAAGGAAAGACTTGTATATTGAAGGTCACAGATATAGAGGAAGAGAAAATACATACACCAAACAACAAAATTCAATCCATCAAAGATGAATCAAAACAGAAAATTGAGAATAGCATCATTCATTCTTGTTGTTATTGATATCTTTGTTGTTTATTTACAGATGAAGAAAGAAACTCAAGATGCTTTGGATCTGTCCCAGCCGACACCAACAGTCACGAGCAGTCGACGGAGCCACTGCAAATCACGACGAATCTGGATCCAACATCGACGGTACAGAATCTCCCTCCAACCTCCGGCAACAACCGTACTCAGCACCTCCTCACGTAATAGCCCTCTCCGCCGTCAGTCGCAAAGCCACTATCGCCGACGACATCCCAAACCGCCTCTGTCGAAATCCTCAACCGTCGGCCACCGTGAAATCTAAAAGGTTAGTCTGTTCTTCACCAATTAACCATTAGCTTACTTTTCATGGATCTAGTTGCTGGTATTTTTTAATTTATGTGGTATTGGAAAGATGAAACAAGTGAGAAAAGAGGAGAAGTTAAAAGTCTGAGATTTGCCCCTTTGTTTTTCATTCATTCGATTTTGGTTATTCATTTATTTATGTATTTTAATAACTTCCACCCACATGTCATTACGTCGTTGGTTATTAATTTTATTTATGTTTAGAAATAGTCAAAGTGAGAATGGTACAGGTACTGATTCTTTATTCCACGTTAATCTCCAATTAAAGTCTTTTATTTTTTTTATTTTTCTTTGTTGCAATAATTGATTTTTGGATCATAAGTGTGTCTATTAATTTGTAATTAGTAATTGAGTGTTTCTTTGTAATTAAACTTAATTATTTTATTTAGGATTGTGATCATTCATAATAAATAATTTGTAAATATTTTTAGGGTTAGTTAATTTATGTCATTGTATTTATTTTTTAGTCACTTTGAATTTTTATTATTAACATAACTATTATTTATTATTGTTATTATTATTTTTAAGTTAATTAATTATTACTTATATTAAGTTTAATTTTTCATACGTGTCCGGACTCCATTCTTTGCTAACTTCATATCACCCTTTCATACCTTAATGTACCCATTGATTTAATTTAGTTTTATAATACAAAAATACCAAAAATATTATTTTAATTTCCATTTGTTTAGAACCTTTTGTTAATTTTTGCGTCATTTGATATATATCATACTAACATTTTTTTATTTTTGTAAGGAACTGCCATCTGGAGCATCAGACTATTAGTGGACACTTATAATTTTATTTTGTACATATTATTTCTTTATTTTTATTTGGGTTTGTAATAGTTAATTAGGACTTTTACTTTCTCGCACATTTACTTTTCCGCATCTCCTTTTATTGTTGTGTTATGTATCCCCCTCCCCGAAGCCTTGTAATAGCTAGGATTTTTATGTTTCCGCTTTACTTTCCTGCAATATATACCTGCGTGTGTTAGTAATATAGGGAGTGGAAAGATTTCAAATGTTAATCGTTAGCTCACTAAAAGATACAAGATAAATTATAATCGAATCCAACACACTTGCACTCACTCACCCCTAGGGTACGCCCCTCTTTGGTTGCCTTCGATTATAAAGTTGTGTTCCTCGAAATGTAGAGGTACCCATTAGCAAAGGTCCCTCAATGCAAAAGCGTCACTAAGTCCCTCGATGACCCTCGATTGCTGCCTACGAAAAAGTGACGACCGTCCCTTCGAACTTGCTAAAGGTACCTCTACCTGTTACTTTCAAACGACCTCGATGACCCTTCGATGACCCGTACGTCCAATATAACAGGGACTACCTACTCCTATATAGTATGGATAGTCCTGGGAACTTTAAAAATTACAGAAAAAGACCAATCTAGGGTAGTACTCTTAATATGCCTAGCTCTATTAAAAAAAAAACATCTTTTCAACACTTTTTCAAAGACTAAGGCTACGCATTTACGCTAAAGTCCTTATGTCCCTTTTCAATTCAAAACAAACAAACATGAGCTAAGCAAATTAAGAGCCCGTAGATAACTACGGATGAAAAGGGTGCTTGCACCTTCCCTTTTCATAACTTACCCCCCGAGCCCGTTTTCTTTCAAATAAGGTCTTTTTCTGTACTTTTTACCTTTCCTAACATTGGACAAAATAAAAGTCGGTGGCGACTCATGCTCACCGCAACATTGTTTGCGAAATAAAAATAAAAGTCAGTTCACCGTGTTACAGAACTGGCGACTCTGCTGGGGATTTCTTTAAGAGGGGTTTACCTTAGGGCTTAGTTCATTATAAATGTTTTCATTTGTTTGTTTGTATGCTTTATTCTTAAAGGTTGTTTGGGATTGTTCTGTGTGAAAGATCCTAACCCGGATCTGAGTACCTTAGGAAAATGGCATGAGATCAAGGAGACTGCACAGCGTATACTGATGTGGTTGATCTGATGGCCATCGTTAGTGTGACACATTGGTTTGTCCTGGTGTTCTTTGGGATCCGACCTGAGGAAACACTTGGCTGCTGCGTGGTGTCATTAAGCACTAATTCGCCCCTAGAACCTTAGTTGAATTAAACTTTGGCCTTTTAGAAAGTAGCGAGATGGCTGGCTTTGGTTCCGACTGAAGTTGGTTGATACTCGAAGCTACACTCATATGGACTGGACTTTCGGGACCTTTTCGGTTGGTGATTCGATTGCCGAACTGGGATAAGCGCCTTCGAGAAAGGTCAATGATATGAGCTCCCTAGAACCCGATCTTTATCTAGGACAGGTTGAACCAACTAACTTTCAGCGGGGAGGGTACTTACCTATGAACTTCATGCTATCCTTTAAACCTAAGGCTACTTGTGTGACTTGTTTGTATTCATTATCTAACCATTTGGTTTCCTTGCAGGATTTGTGTGTACATTAACAACTTGAGTTCTTTGCATGATTTGTATGTACGCTAACAACTTGAACTCTTTGTAGGACCTACTCGTCCTCATCACCTAACTAACCTTTTTCAAGGATCTCAAATATTTAGGGCGCACAATTTCAGGTGCTCTTATCAAGGACTGATGTTCTATCAAGGGGCAAGAGGATTTATTTTCCTCTAGCCATATGTCAGCGAGTTAGAGGCACAGTTCCTGTCAAGGGGCAAGAGGATTTATTTTCCTCTAGCCAGATACCTTCAAACTCAAAGGTACAGTTCCTATCAAGGGGCAAGAGGATTTATTTTCCTTTAGCTATATGCCTTCAAACTCAAAAGTACCGTACCTCGAATCAGAGGCTATGACCCACTGGATATGGTGAGCTTGATTCTTATAGAAGGACGTCCAAAGATGAATAGTTAAAGCTATTCAGACGAAGCTGCAACCAAAATTTCCAAAGGACAACTTTCTCATCTTCTTATTATTTCATTCTTACTATGCCTGAATCTGGATGCTTACAACTCCTGTGTGGCTTTGTCGGTATCTTCCTCTAGGAGTAATTTGCAGTTCAGATACAAATGTTTGGTTTGTTTTCCACTCTGGGGCACTTGGTCAGTCGATCGATGATTGTCAGCCATTTCAATACAAGGTTCAAGACCTGATTGACGCAAAGGCTATCATCATTCATACCTGAAGGCCAAATTTGAAGTTCTCCTCTGACTCAATGGATCTTCTGCAGCAATAAGTCCATACAGAGAGAATCTCCTCAACATTGGCAATTCGAAATTCGTCATGCATTTTCATGCGTAATCTTTCTTGTTTTTGTTCAATACTGTTTATATGCAATACTTGTTTGTTTTTGAACTATAATAGTAATGCATTGAATATGTTTGTCTTAAAAAAAAAAAAAAAAAAAATCATTCGCTCTCGCTCCAACATGTTTTTCTATGCTAGTGATGCCAAATTCTCGGCAATAAAGCATGATAACTCTGAAGGGAGAATGACGAACATATAATACCCATAATCTCAAATGGTGTGCTTTCGAGTAAAACCCTGTTGATGATGTACAGGCATTGTTTCAAATCCAAACACTGGAGATATAAGGAAGTTAATCCCTTGTCAATCCCTTTGAGCCTTGAAGTAGGAGTTTTCTTTTCTATATGAAAAACCCTCATATTTAACCCAGGGGCAGGGTAGTGTTTAGTTAATCTGATCGAGCATTCAAAATTCATCAGGAGTGCACATCTAAGGATACAACAATGGTTATCCTTCAAAAGGTTGAGGACAGTAAAAAACAAAATGGATAGAAGGTCAAAATCTGACGATACAACAACGGTTATCCCTCGTCGACCAAGAAATGAGGCAGTCACAGTCTTTCCAACAAATCAAAGACGTCTCAGGATCATACGACTTGCTCAAAAAAAAAAAAGAACGAATTGAAAAAAAAGAAAAGAAAAGAAAGCCCGTTAAGTCAATAACTTGAAAACAAATGACTTAGGCAAAAGTTAGGGCATCCCGCTGGACTTCAAACTCGGAATTCAAAAGAATTTGTCTAGGCAAAAGTTAGGGAAAAATGAAAGTATTGCAAAACAAAAAGATCCTTAATAAAAGAAAAAAGTCGTGTGATCAGACACCAAATGCAAAAGGTAGAGTGACTGCCATGTCCAAACACCTCATTGATTCCTCAATCGTCTCAAAACTCCTTTTGAAGGACGAATGCTCGCATCGAGTTAACTGAACTTAGGTTGGAGAACATCACGAAGGGGGTGGGCACCAATAAAAATTTTTGAGCCTAAAAATCTTTTCTTCTAAAAAACCGTGAACCTGGCCACGTTACAACCTTTAAAAGTCCTAATTGAGGCAGGGTTAATTCGAAAGCATACTATAACGAGAATACGGTAAACTGACTCCTAGGAGTTTTGCTAAACGCTTGAGTTGGTATCGCACCACCTTTCATAAAAAAATCGATGTTTTGACATCCTTTCAAAAATTTCTTTTTTAAACTTCAAGACAAACATGAACTTTGCATTAGAATTATATTTCTCATACTAAACAATCTTTGCATATGAACAAGTACTTGACACCAGGAAAGCTTCCTCATGAGCTGCAGATGAAAAAGTTTAATCCTTTCAAGGGACAAGTGGTCTTCAGAATTCCGTTGAGTTCGAGCGAGAATATCTCAAGTTCTGATCACCCTCAGGGGCACAAAAGCAGAGTAATAGTTCAGTCAATCTGGGGCAATCAGGTCAAGATTTGAAGAATCTCTCAAAAGTGTTGAACAATCAGGGGCATTCACCCAAGCATAGTTGAAAATTACCTCCGACTCGGATTAATCAAGGGCATTGTGATACGGGGGCATGTTACTTATAACAACACAAATCTCAAGAAGCCCTCCCGACAGGCATGCTTCAAAAGTGCTCCAAAGAGTAGAAATATTTCCATGACTTACTCAGTTGGCTAAAACGCCAATATGTACAAGGGGCATGACATGTTATTGTTCAATTCATCTGGGGCAGTCAAGTCGAGATTCAAATAATCTCTCAAAGGCGCTGACCAGTCAAGGATTTATTTCCCCCGCAAAACACTGATACAATTTACTGTCATGATTAACAACATTTGCATTCATACATCATACATGGCATATGCATAATAGTCTTATTCATTTCAAAAACATACAATACATACATCATGACATTGCATAAAACCAACTTTATCTTTCAGGTCGACCAATCAGTCAGGCAACTATCGTCAACAAAATTAAATACAGCCTAAAGTATGGCTCTTTCAGATATGGTCTAATGTACGGCTCGTTCTGACATCCTTCATCAGATATGGTCTAATGTACGACTCGTTCTGATATATTCCTCTTCAGATATAGTTGAATGAATAACTCGTTCTGATGTCCTACTTCCAGATATGGTCTAATGTACGACTCGTTCTGGTATTCCTCTTCAGATATGGTTTAATGAATAACTCGTTCTGATGTCCTACTTCCAGATATGGTCTAATGTACGACCCGTTCTGGTATTCCTCTTCAGATATGGTTTAATGAATAACTCGTTCTGATGTCCTACTTCCAGATATGGTCTAATGTACGACTCGTTCTGGTATTCCTCTTCAGATATGGTTTAATGAATAACTCGTTCTGATGTCCTACTTCTAGATATGGTCTAATGTACGACCCGTTCTGGTATTTCTCTTCAGATATGGTTTAATGAATAACTTGTTCTGATGTCCTACTTCCAGATATGGTCTAATGTACGACCCGTTCTGGTATTCCTCTTCAGATATGGTTTAATGAATAACTCGTTCTGATTTCCTACTTCCAGATATGGTCTAATGTACGACTCGTTCTGATATGGCCTAATGTACGACTCGTTATGGTATTCCTATTCAGACATGGTCCAATGAATGACTCGTTCTGGCGCTCTCTACTGGATATAGTCTAATGAATGGCTCGTTCCGATATTCTCCTTCAGATAGAGTCTAATGAATGACTCACTCTCTCAAATATATTATATGGTTCACTCTTCAAAGGAAGTCTAATGTACGACTCACTCTTTCGGATGTAGTCTAATGTACGGCTCTTACCGACAGTTCCTTCAGGTTCCAACAAACACTTATCAATGCTTCAAGCTCAGATATAGTCTAATGTACGACTCATTCTGACTTTCATATTATTAATAGCTGGATGGCATCTTTAAGCCCATCTCTGAAAAGTCCCAATATCAGCAAGGGCAAATTTATGGGTATTTTAGTGTTCAATCATCTTCCATCTTCAGATTCCGACTGGCACACAAACCACTCTACATCCTCAGATTTAAGAAGATTGAACAGGGGCAGCTGTCATACCCCAAAATTTGCCCACACTTTCAAAAATTCAAAACTATTTTAAAAAATTGGATTTTATAAAAATCTTGGGTTCATTTACACTGACATCCTGAATTTTATAAATATTCGATTTAAAGTCTATTTTAAAATATAGTAGTTTAGTCTTAAATTGCTTATATTTTAGTAAATAGAAAAATACTAGCCGATGTTTCATATACTTTCAATTGGTTTTCATTTCAAATAATTAACATAGCACAGTTGGTAAGAAGGAAAGGCTTGTATATTGAAGGTCACAGATATAGAGGAAGAGAAAATACATACACCAAACAACAAAATTCAATCCATCAAAGATGAATCAAAACAGAAAATTGAGAATAGCATCATTCATTCTTGTTGTTATTGATATCTTTGTTGTTTATTTACAGATGAAGAAAGAAACTCAAGATGCTTTGGATCTGTCCCAGCCGACACCAACAGTCACGAGCAGTCGACGGAGCCACTGCAAATCACGACGAATCTGGATCCAACATCGACGGTACAGAATCTCCCTCCAACCTCCGGCAACAACCGTACTCAGCACCTCCTCACGTAATAGCCCTCTCCGCCGTCAGTCGCAAAGCCACTATCGCCGACGACATCCCAAACCGCCTCTGTCGAAATCCTCAACCGTCGGCCACCGTGAAATCTAAAAGGTTAGTCTGTTCTTCACCAATTAACCATTAGCTTACTTTTCATGGATCTAGTTGCTGGTATTTTTTAATTTATGTGGTATTGGAAAGATGAAACAAGTGAGAAAAGAGGAGAAGTTAAAAGTCTGAGATTTGCCCCTTTGTTTTTCATTCATTCGATTTTGGTTATTCATTTATTTATGTATTTTAATAACTTCCACCCACATGTCATTACGTCGTTGGTTATTAATTTTATTTATGTTTAGAAATAGTCAAAGTGAGAATGGTACAGGTACTGATTCTTTATTCCACGTTAATCTCCAATTAAAGTCTTTTATTTTTTTTATTTTTCTTTGTTGCAATAATTGATTTTTGGATCATAAGTGTGTCTATTAATTTGTAATTAGTAATTGAGTGTTTCTTTGTAATTAAACTTAATTATTTTATTTAGGATTGTGATCATTCATAATAAATAATTTGTAAATATTTTTAGGGTTAGTTAATTTATGTCATTGTATTTATTTTTTAGTCACTTTGAATTTTTATTATTAACATAACTATTATTTATTATTGTTATTATTATTTTTAAGTTAATTAATTATTACTTATATTAAGTTTAATTTTTCATACGTGTCCGGACTCCATTCTTTGCTAACTTCATATCACCCTTTCATACCTTAATGTACCCATTGATTTAATTTAGTTTTATAATACAAAAATACCAAAAATATTATTTTAATTTCCATTTGTTTAGAACCTTTTGTTAATTTTTGCGTCATTTGATATATATCATACTAACATTTTTTTATTTTTGTAAGGAACTGCCATCTGGAGCATCAGACTATTAGTGGACACTTATAATTTTATTTTGTACATATTATTTCTTTATTTTTATTTGGGTTTGTAATAGTTAATTAGGACTTTTACTTTCTCGCACATTTACTTTTCCGCATCTCCTTTTATTGTTGTGTTATGTATCCCCCTCCCCGAAGCCTTGTAATAGCTAGGATTTTTATGTTTCCGCTTTACTTTCCTGCAATATATACCTGCGTGTGTTAGTAATATAGGGAGTGGAAAGATTTCAAATGTTAATCGTTAGCTCACTAAAAGATACAAGATAAATTATAATCGAATCCAACACACTTGCACTCACTCACCCCTAGGGTACGCCCCTCTTTGGTTGCCTTCGATTATAAAGTTGTGTTCCTCGAAATGTAGAGGTACCCATTAGCAAAGGTCCCTCAATGCAAAAGCGTCACTAAGTCCCTCGATGACCCTCGATTGCTGCCTACGAAAAAGTGACGACCGTCCCTTCGAACTTGCTAAAGGTACCTCTACCTGTTACTTTCAAACGACCTCGATGACCCTTCGATGACCCGTACGTCCAATATAACAGGGACTACCTACTCCTATATAGTATGGATAGTCCTGGGAACTTTAAAAATTACAGAAAAAGACCAATCTAGGGTAGTACTCTTAATATGCCTAGCTCTATTAAAAAAAAAACATCTTTTCAACACTTTTTCAAAGACTAAGGCTACGCATTTACGCTAAAGTCCTTATGTCCCTTTTCAATTCAAAACAAACAAACATGAGCTAAGCAAATTAAGAGCCCGTAGATAACTACGGATGAAAAGGGTGCTTGCACCTTCCCTTTTCATAACTTACCCCCCGAGCCCGTTTTCTTTCAAATAAGGTCTTTTTCTGTACTTTTTACCTTTCCTAACATTGGACAAAATAAAAGTCGGTGGCGACTCATGCTCACCGCAACATTGTTTGCGAAATAAAAATAAAAGTCAGTTCACCGTGTTACAGGTACAAATAAACTTTGAGCCTCTATCCTTTGTTTCTTTAAACCGTGAACCAGGCCATGTTACAACCCTTAAAAGTCCTAACTGAAGCATGGTTAGTTCGAAAGCATACCGTTACCAAAGGTATCCCGACTCCTTAAGGTCTACTATAACTCTTGAGTTGATGTCACTTTCTTACAAAAAAAAAACTTCGTTTTACTCAAAAAATGTTTTTAAACCTTCAAGACAGACATATGCATTCGCATTTTATGAATTTCTTTACAAAGTACACTTGTCTATGTAGATTCAGATGTTTAAACATCAGGGAGAAGTTGCATGGGGGCATGGCTAATGGCTAAGAAATCCTACTGACTGACGAAGTAGCTTTAAAAACTCGTCAAAAGAAGAAACATCCCTTACGCATGACTGGGATGGCTAATGTGCACAAATGGCATAACTCGTCATCATCCCATTTACATGGGGCAATCAAATCAAGATCCATAGAATCTCTCAAAGATGCTGGATAGCCCATGGGGCAAGTCCATTACCTGGGGGCACGTTGCAAAGATCACTCAGTATCAGATGGGGTCAATACCACTCTCACATCCTTTCTAGGAACCTTTTTAGGATATTTCTCAATCTGTCCATATAGTCTTTAAGACATTTTCTGATACTTTTCACCCTTTCTAGGAGCCTTTTTCAGACAGTCTTTTAAAAGACCCACCTTCTTATCCTTTCTATTTTCAAACCCTTTCAAACAGTCTTCTCTAAGACATATTCTCTTCTACGAACCTTTTCTAGGTAGTCTTCTGTGAGACATCTCTTAACTTCTTTCAATTAGTCTTTTAAGACATATTCAAACTTTTCTTATGCTTTCCAAAACCTTATCAAACTTTGTTTAAAGCACAGGGTCTTTTCTAAGACAATTCACCATCCTTTCTAGGGATAATCTTCTTCAAGATGTCTTTTCCTAAGTTTTATTTAAAACATCACAAAAAAAAGTCTTTATCCTCTATAGGAACATTTTTGACCATCTGCACAAACATATCCCTTCGAGCTTTGTTTAAAGCGCAGTCTTGTTTAAGACAATTTCCCATTCTCTCCAAGGACCTCTTCAGGTAGTCTTATAGAAGACATCATCTCATTCTGAATACTCAGCAAATCACTGTCCGTCAGGCGCTACCAAAACGCATGACTCATTCTGAAAAGCATATGCTTCACATTCAAATCAACACTTAGCATCAAGGAGACCTCGAAATTGGTCTAATCAAAGACGATCATTCCTGATAAAGATCCTTGAATGGGGAAACCACGTTCAGAGGGTTTTCCTAAAAACAGGGGCATACAATCAAGGATCCTATTAACTAGGGGCATATCTTTCAAGAATTCAAACACTGGGGCAATGCATATCAGGCAAGACATGGCGAAACTCGAGTTCTCTCTAAAGGTCCCTCCTTCAGATAAAGGGGCATCTCTCAAAGTTTCTGATATTAGGGAAATCACACTAGTATCACACAAGGAGCATTGTTGCGTAATTGATCTTCCCACGCCTGTACTATTTACATCCCGCAGTGTGGGATCGGCATACATGCATAATTCTCATTTATTTTGAGAATCTCATTACATGACACATGCATCATGACATTGCATAAAACTAACGCTACCTTTTCAGGTCACTTCATAATCAAGAGGATGTTATCATCACATTACAGCGCCAATACGAACGTATCAACGATTCAATCTTGACAGATACAATCAAGGTTGTCAAACTCGCGAGTCTACTCAGACTCGTAAAGGGTCCATAGACTCGACTCGCAGACTCGACTCGCAAACTCGTACGAGTCTATGGAAAATAAAAAATGACTTTCAAAAACCTATAAGTGACACATATATGACACACTCCTAAATTTTTACACTTGTAAATACCTCATATATGACACAAATATAAATAATAGTACACAAATTAACATTAAAATTTAAATTTCATACTCTATAACAAACTTCTTAGCAAAAAAACTCGAAAATAAAACAAATAAAATAGCAGAGTATGTAGTTAAAAACTTAAAGTACTAATATATTCTTAATTGGCTACTACATAAAGCAAAAAAAAAACATAAAACATATATGCTAATGGCTTCAATCATCAAAAATTCCAGTGAAATTATCACCACAATTATCATCACCATCAAACTCTACCCTAGATGAATCAACTTCTTCATCATTAACCATTGTTGAATTACTTCAAGTTCTACTTCCACCTAACTCAACATTGTCATCCCACCACAACATAACTTTAATAACAACAACATCATCTTAAACAATATTGTTAACAATAACATCATTTTGCTCAACAATAACTGTAGTTTGCACATTATCTTCATATGGATCTTCAGTAATCCATTCATCATCTGAATGAATATCTTAAAACGAAATAACAACACTCTTTACTTTTCTTTTTTTACTTTTCAACTTCAAATTGCATATTGCATAAACCAAATTATTGATCTTTTTCATATTAGGAGAGAGAGAGGGAGAGAGAGAGAGAGAGAGAGAGAGAGATAGATTGTAATTCTTGTACAAAAAAGGTTTTTTAAAAAATAAAAATAAAATCTCTTGGGGATTTTGGACCTTTATTGGTTTAATAAAACAAAATTAAAAAAACTTATAGACTCGTAAACTCATGATAGACTCGCGAGTCTATACGAGCTTATGCGAGTCTACCCGAGTCTATTCGAGTCTATCAAAAAATGATTCTATGTGCGAGTCTACTCGTTTACGCTTCCTAGACTCGTAAAGTCGTACGAGTTTACGAGTCTACCCGCGAGTTTGACAACCATGGATACAATTCCAATACCTCATTCCAGGTCTTTCTTCAAAGACAATCCAGAAGAAATCAAAGAATTTCTTACCTCTCCAGGTAGTCTTGTCCAAGACAATCATCAACCTTCCCAAGCAGTCTTGTTTAAGACATATCCTAACCTTTCCAAGCAGTCTTGTGTAAGACATATCCTGACCTTTTCTGGGTAGTTTTGTTTAAAACGTCCCACGACCTTTATAGGAACCTTTCCAGGTATTTTTGTTTAAAACATCTTTTGTCCTTTATAGGAACCTTTCTATGTAGTTTTGTTTAAAACGTCCCACGGCCTTTATAGGAACCTCTCTAGGTAGTTTCGTTCAAAACATTTCGTGTCCTTTATAGGAACCTTTATAGGTAGTTTTGTTTAAAACGCTTCGTATCCTTTATAGGAACCTTTATAGGTAGTTTTGTTTAAAACGTTTCATATCCTTTATAGGAATCTTTTTAGATAGTTTTGTTTAAAACGTTTCATATCCTTTATAGGAATCTTTTTAGATAGTTTTGTTTAAAACGTTTCATATCCTTTATAGGAATCTTTTTTAGATAGTTTTGTTTAAAACGTTTCATATCCTTTATAGGAATCTTTTTAGATAGTTTTGTTTAAAATGTTTCATATCCTTTATAGGAATCTTTTTAGATAGTTTTGTTTAAAACGTTTCATATCCTTTATAGGAACCATTCTAGGAAGTTTTGTTTAAAACATATCGTTCTCTTTATAGGAACCTCTCTAGGTAGCCTTGTTTAAGATATCTCGTATCCTATCTAGGAGCCTTCCCAAGTGAGTCTTGTGTAAGACGTATTACAAAAGAACCTTTTCTAAGTCAATCTTATTTAAGACACATCATGCCTTTCTAGGTAGTCCTTCTTAAAATGCTTATCTAATCTTTTCTAAGACACACTTAGTTCTTTTAAAGAACTCCACAGTTAGTCTTCTCCAAGACATTCTTCCTAAGCATTATTCGAAACCTAAGCCTCTTCGCATCAATCTGCGATACATCCTATTCAGGAACCTCTTCAAGTAGTCTTATGTAAGACATTACTCCGTATCTTCAGATACAATTAATATGATCCTGGTATGAAGAGCATATGCTCTGGACAAGCATCTTGTCAAACAAATGGGTGGCATCTATAAGCCCATCTCCTGCGGAACTCCTTCCCTACGCAAGCAAATTTCAAGGCATTTCAGTGTCCAATCATCTTCTACCTCTTCAGGTTCAAGAAGATTGAACAGGGGCAGTTGTCATACCCCAAAATTTGCCCTTCATGTTCCATTCACAATGACTCAAGGTTCAAGATTCAATGCCAAAGCTTTGCTCAAACAATCCCCAAGATCCACAGTCAACTGATTCAAACCTGAAGGTCAACTGCAATCAAAGCATGATTCAAACTATGATCATTGGTCAACATCTAGTATGTGAAGTACAACCATCATTTGATCAAAGATTGATCATGATTCCATTAATAGAAACTCAGAGATGAACAAATACACAAAGGTTCAAATTAGGGTTTCTTAGGAGAAAGTCAACCCAACTTTGACTGGGCATAACTTTCACATGGAACATCAAAAATTCCCCACTCAAAGCCTATGTTGAAGGAAATTGGATTATCTACAAATTTGTCTCTCACAAGCCAGGGCTAGAAATGATTCATTTGAGAGATACAGTGCAAAAGATTACAGGTCCTTTTCTGGCATCCTTCAAAAGCAGTTTTTTCCCAAGGAAGATATGATCAAGATAAAAGCTCCAAATGGAAAATATATTCCAAAGTGGCTTGTAGAGGACCTCTTGAGGTTTCCAAAAAGTATTAGAACTCCTTCATAGCTCAAAAATTGAGTGAGATATGATTGATCAAAGTTGGGTGATTTTTGGAGGTAAGATGTGGAAAAAAGAAGGTTCAAATGGAGAAACTTTGCAAATGGGCCTATGGTATTATGATTAAATCTTGATCCACAAGTCACTAGCATGCCCAAAACAAAAAGCCACGAAATTTAATATGTTATTTGATTTAATATAATTTTTTATTTCATTTTAATGATTTAATTAAGGAAAAATCAAATATTATGTTAAAAGATTCACAATTTACCAATTTCAATCATATTTATGATAAATTGGCAATATAATTTCGTGGTACACTAATTGAGAAAAGATTAATGCAATATTTGGCAAAAAAAGAAAGTTTCAATTCAAGAAGCAAATCAATTTTGACAAGAATGGCAAGAATGGATTGAAGGAGTTTTGGACCTTTCTTTTAGACCTAATCCATTCACTATAAGTAGTTGAAGTGGTGCACACGAATAGGGGTTGGAGTTTTCGTTCACAAGAGCACGCATAGAGAACAAGAAATTGGAAAGGAAGTTGAAATTGGTTTCTGAGAATTAAGGAGATCCAACGACTCTTGAAGGGCGCAAAAGTTTCCTTGTAGCATTCTGAAAGTGATTGGATACTAGCATAGCATCAACACCCCCAGAATTGCCTCAATTTTGTCAAAGTAAGTCAGTTCAAACCTTGATTCGATTAACATGATATAGGCACTCCCATGGTATTTTAATTATATATTCTGTTTGCTCTTGGTACTCTGATGTTTTCTGGATTGTTTGTGTGATGCTTACGTGCCTTAGTCGTGTTTCACCATTGATGTCAGTTTAAGCTTTTAAGGGTTTTAATTGGGGGTTTTTTGTAGAAGTTAAATTAGGGCAAAATAAAGACGTGGTTATGTTCGCGTGGCCACAACGAAGGGATTAGGATAGGTGCGCCATATTAATATGCTTGTATGCCTTAATCGCTATTTTCCAGGTCTCCTTTGCTACGAAAGAAATCGTAGCTAAAACGTAGCTATATTTGCAGTTTCTTGGTGTCTTCTTGGGGAAGACAATTGCGTGTCCCTGTATGGTTGGCTGTTTTGAAAACTGGCGCGTGTTTCCATTATGTCCTGGGATTTTCACATATGATGTATCAGACGCGTGTGTCAAACGACTAAAGCGTTTGGTTGGGTTGGTAAGCGTGAGTGCTGGCAAGGGAGGGGGTGTGGGTTCGAACCCCATCTCCTACATATATTTTTTTCTAAATTTCCAAACTCCTAATCCCACGCTCACGTGTCCATAGGCTCCACCATACACCCTCAAAAATCTGACCCTTCAGCCACTACCAACTCAGATCTAATGCCCAAGATCTGATCCCCTATAATATGCACCCTCAAGCCACTCATACTGAATCAAAATCCTAACAAACTAAAATAATTTTAATTAAATATTTGTTTTAATTAATTCTTTTAATATATTATTTATATGTTAATAATTATTTTTTATAAATAAAAATTAATATGTGATATTTATATTAAAATGCCAATTTGTTGTTCGTGCCGATTAAATCGATTAATCGCTATGGTCAACAATAATTTTAATTAAAATGTTTATTTAATTAAAATACAAATGGTTTCTATTTAGTTAAATGGTTGCAACTATTTTATTAGTTGTGATGATTAATTTTCCTGTTTTCTAAATTCCAATTTGTTATTATTTGTAATCGTGTTAATCGGTTATGAAGGGTAACAATACAAAATAAAATTCACAAAAATAATAAAATACAATAATCCGTTATTAGTGATAATCGAATCAATCGATTTGAATTGGTAATGGTGCAAAACCCCTAATCTTTTGACTATGGTGATCAAACCTATTGATCATTGCGGTTAATAGTGCCATACTAAATCAGGGTTGTACGCCCATATTTCAAAACACTTTTCAAACTTCAAATTCAAAAATACAGATGTTTATCTACGATAGGCTATTCAAAGCCTTCAAACCTTCAAATCAAATTTCAAACCTTAAGGGCGTACAACCCGTCCCCCGAACTACGTAGACTCTGATCCTCCATAAGGAGGTACGTAGGCACTTGGCAACAAGGCGAGTCCCCCCTCTTCCAAACTCTAATCATGTTCAAATAATTAGCCTTTAACTCTATTTACTGTCTGTCATCTTTCTTTATGTTTTGCCATAACCCTTATCTTTGCAATGTTAACCTTTAGGAAAGGGTTGAGGGTGCCTAACACCTTCCCTCGACCTGAATATAGTATCTTACCCTGATCTCTTAACTGCGCGAGGTTTCCTATTCGCCTTGGTAGAATAGGTGGCGACTCTAAGTTATAAATTTTTTGGCAGGTTGCTACACCTATGATTGACTCAATTAGACAACCATAACCTAGACTCTAGACACTTCTCATATTCGAAAGAAGAACATGAGGGACTCAGACAAAACGAAAATACTCTATAAACCTGAGCAATTTAAACAACATACCTGGACTTCTCCCAAAGTCTTAATCAAGAGATGTTATTTGAGAACAAACTGCACCAGGTGGACTTGTGCATAGGTTGAATCATGCACTTAGATCAGAACAAGTGATACACACCATCAATTCATGTCATCAGATGATAATGCAAGGAAAATTCTTTGCTGGTCTTTGAGAATGAACATGACTTGAGTTATGTTCTGAGGTTTTTGTGTGACTTTGTTCTTCTTTCTTCAAGATTAGTCTTTGAAAGACTTTTCAAATGAAAAGAAGTAGAAAAACATTGTCTTTGCTGATCTTCACACTCTTTTACTCCCCCTGAGATATACAACTTTTAGGACATCTTTGATGTTCGTCCTTGAAGTTCCCTTTATTTGGAATTTGCCACAGTTTCCAAGTTTAGAAACCTCAGTTTGCTTGCTACACAAGATCCAGATTACCACATTCTGTAACTTGAAATAGAAGAAACTATGATTATATAACCAAAAATTGATCTTCAATATACATGTCTGAGTTGTTTTATACAGACCTTGTAAATATCCAGCTCCCATCAAGATATTTAACAGAATCAGTATCCCACATCAGAGACTCTTGCCTTCTTCTTCGATGAGGGTTTTTCGATTCCAATCATCATCCATAACCAACACACTCAGAATCGTCTTCATATACTCACGGTTTTCACCTTCTGAACTCAAGCTCGAATTCAATCATTCATGCATAATTAATTGATTTTGTTTGTGCATTTGTGTTTAATATGATGTTATGATCAATTCTGGAGATTTAATTACATTTATATGCTGTTTTGAGTATTCTGCCATTGTTAGGGTTTGAGACCTTCAATGAGGGTTTTTCGTTCTAGGCAAAATTAGGATAAATAGCAGGCACCACCATGCTCGTGAGGTTTGGACGATCATAATGGTGTGGTCACGAAACATTTTTGGTTGTGTTTGGTGATATTCGTGATTTGCAGGTCTATGGCAACGGAACAAAAATCCGTAGGTAAAAACCTGGGCTAAGGCGACAGTTTGCTGAAGAAGATGATGTCGTGGCGAATCATCATTGGCTAATTCAAACAGAAAAGGGCGCACGTGTGGGACATAATTCTTGGATCCGGTGTGTTTCGCTTTCGTGCGTACTATGCATCTTCTCAATCTCAGCCATTTGTTCGTTGCGCAATCAGATCCAACGCACCTGGACACGCAGGCGGAGCGTTCACCCTTAGACCCTTGCCACACCAGATCACACGCCAGGTTTTCTATTTTTTTTTAATTGCATAATCCCTTTTTTTATTGTTTTATTTGTTTCTTTTAAACTTTTTTTATTTTATTCTAAAACCTTTTTTTATAAAATCAAACTTTTTTATCAAAACCTTTTTATTACTATTTTTTATTAATTCCAATAATTCTTTTTTAACTAAAATTTGTTTTTTTAATTAATTTAAATTGATTTTAATTAATAAAAAGTAGATTTATTTATTAGGGTTAATTAATTAGTTTGATTTAAAAATAAATTAGGGTTTATAAAAATAATTTAATCAGGATTAGCCGGTTTTAAAATTAATTAGGTTAAAAACCAATAATTAATTTTTAGGGTTTGTCTAGCCTTGATTAATTTAGAAACCCTAGTAACCATAGGGGTCTTAGGTATGTGTCGCCCATTAACTGTAGCCACTAATTTTTTTAACTGTGTTTGTTAACCTTCTGGTTTTCTAACTTTGATCTTATTCTTGTCAATTATAATTTTTTCCCTTTATTATTATTGCTTGATTGCCTTGCAGGGTTACAATATTTCGTATTTTTTCGTGGTTTGCCCACGAGTTTATTTTTTCCTTATCATTGCAGGGTATCATCTACTTAATTATTTCTTGTGGTTTACTCACAAATTGTTTTTGCCTTATTATGTAATTGCTCACAGGTTGTAATAGTTAATTAGGGTTTCATTTTTCTGCCTTATTTTCTGTATGATTAATTGCGTGGTTAGTAATTTAGGGCGTGAAAACCTTGAATTGAATTTAGAATCATTAGTTATAAGATAATATATCATAATTTAATCACCTGATTGTGCCACACACACACCTTTAGGGTAACCTCTCTTGTTGCCTTATTGCCTGTGGCCTTGTAAATTTAAAAATAGTCAAGTCCCTCGGATACGAGGATGCCTTAGCAAATGTTGCCTTCAGTTCATTATCATCACTAAAGATCATAAGTCCCTTCGATGTTGCCTTCGGTTATATGATCTCGTCCCTCGAGGTTGCCTATGATATGATGATGATAGTCCCTTTCGATTGCTGAGGTATCCTCACTGGTTGCCTAAAAATGACTATTAAATCTTTCCCTTAGACTACCTGCCCTCTTTATGGTAGGGACAGTCTTGTGGTGAACGATGATTTCGATGACCCTTTTTAAATCCAATGAAAGGACTACCTGCCCTCTTTATGGTATGGATATCCCTTTCCTCGAAAAGCTAAAAGAACAATTTTTTATAATTTTAGGGTAATTGCTTCTAATTGCTTGCTCTAGTTTAAATTCAAACTTTCCCTTTTTCAAAAAAACCTTCAAAAAGGCTACGCTTATTTCACAAGCTAAAGTCCTTAACACTTTCAAACATTTCAAAGTGAGCTAAGCAATTAAGAGCCCATGGATAACCATGGATACAAAGGGTGTTCATACCTTCCCTTTGTATAATCTACCCCCCGAACTCAAAATATTTTTAAAAGATCTTTTCCTGTTCTTTTAGCCTTTCTATAAATTGGATAAAATAAAAGTCGATGGCGACTCTTGCTATCCGCAACATTTCTTTAAAGTCAGTTCTCCCACCGTATTACAGAACTTATCATCGGAGATCTGAATAAAGGATTCCTGATTTATTTCAAAAGTTAAACCAAAGAATGTAAAGGAAGCCCTGACTGATGAGCTTTGGATTAATGCTATGTAAGAGGAACTTGAACATTTCAGGAGGAATGAGATTTAGGACATAGTACCAAGACCTGAAGGAACTAATGTTATTGGGACAAAATGGGTGTATAAGAACAAGTTAGATGAACAGGGCGTCGTTACCAGAAACAAAGCCAAACTTGTTGCTCAAGGATTCACTTAGATTGAGGGAGTGGACTTTAATGACACATTCGCTCCTATATCTCACTTGGAATCTATCAGGTTACTACTTGGAGTGGCGTGTATTCTAAAGTTCAAGCTGTTACAAATGGATGTTAAGAATACCTTCCGAAATGGCTACCTAAATGAAGAGGTGTATGTCGAACAACCAAAAGATTTCATGATCCTGCCTTTCCAGATCATGTATTTAAACTTAAGAAAGCCTCGTATGGTCTGAAATAAGCTCCGAAAGCTTGGTATGAAAGGTTAACTGAGTTCATAGTCCATCATGGATATAAAAAGGGTGGAATAAATAAAACTCTTTTTGTCAAAGAAAGTGATGGAAAACTCATGGTAACTCAGATCTATGTGGATGACATTGTCTTAGGTGGAATGTCGAATGAGATGGTCCAACATTTTGTCAAGCAAATTGAGATGAGCTTGGTTGGTGAATTAACCTACTTCCTTGGGTTACAAATCAAGCTGATGGAAAAATATATTTTTCTTTGCCAAGAAAAGTATGCAAAGAATATTGTGAAGAAGTTGGGGATGAAAAATGCCACTCACAAGAGAACACCTGCTCCTACACACTTGAAGCTGTCCAAGGATGAAAAGGGGTTAATGTTGATCATAGTCTGCAAGAAGCATGATTGATAGTCTTCTCTACGTTACTGAAAGCAGACCAGATATTGCTTTTACTGTTGGAGTATGTACTAGGTATCAAGTTGAACCTAAAATGAGCCATCTCAATCAAGTCAAAAGAATTCTGAAATATATGAATGGTATACATTGCTCTGGAATATTGTATTCACATAACTCAAACTCTACAGTATTGGGTTATTGTGACGCTGATTGGGCTGGAAATGTTGATGACACAAAGAGTACTTCTGGAGGATGTTTCTTTCTGGGAAACAACTTGACCTCATGGTTCAGTAAGAAGCAGAATTGCGTGTCTCTTTCCACAGCTGAATCTGTGTATATTGCAGTAGGTAACCGATGTTCTCAACTTGTCTGAATATAATGTCACACAAGATGTTATGACATTATTCTGTGACAATTTAAGTGCGATAAATATTTCCAAAAATCCTATTCAATATAGTAGGACCAAACAAATTCACACCAGTCATCATTTCATTAGAGACCTTGTGGAAGACAAATTCGTCACTCTCAAGCATGTGAATACAAAAAAAAAAACCAGCTTGCTGATATATTTACAAAGGCTTTGGATGCAATTTAGTTTGAACAATTAAGAAGCAAACTGGGTGCCTGTGTGTGTGAAGAATTATAACAATTAATGTCTGGACTACAGTCAAGTACTGAAGAGAAAAAAGGAGGATTCAAATATCCTGTTACCATCAAGGCTATTTTTTTGATCCAGGAATTTCAATATAGATTATGGGTGTTGGCCCTGGATTTGTTTAGCATTTTAACTATATGCTAATGTTTCTGTGTGGTTCTTTGTTGGTTACTTACAAACCTTACTTTGTCCTATTATGGCTAAAAAGCGGGAGTATTATTGTGTGTGATTTTACACTAACCACTGACTTGAGGGGGGGATTTAATTTTTCTATGGTGTGTTGTTGATAAGCTGTTGTTGCTGTTAAGAGGGAGTTCCTTTACAGGTTGAAGAAGAGCTAGATTAGTATGTGTGCAGAGATGTCAAACACATTGTTTTGACATCATACTGTCTGGTTGAGAAAATGCATCTCTTAACTACTATGTGCAGATTCCACTAACAACTAATATGTGCTGCATGTTTCAATTTTCTGCTGCATCTTTGATTATGGAATTGGTGTGTATTCTCTACAGGGCTAAGAATTTTGTGTGTGTTTGATTTATTTTCAGACATTGGGTTGTTAAGTTGTTTTAGCCAAAATAAGCCAAAGAGGGAGATTGTTTATTCTCTGTGTTATGATTGGCATTATGTTTGGTAAAACTAACTTATGGGAACATGTTTAACAAAGATGTTCTATTCACTTCAACTAAAGAAGGCATGTTGAGAAACATGTCCTATGCAGATTTCACTCGACATTGCGTCTATTACGATTACAACTGGATCTGTTGAAGTCGGTTTATGTACAAGTGCAGAATATTTGGAATATCTATGTGGAGCTTGATTTATGGGATAAGAGATTGTCTTTGTTTCAAGATATTTGATTAGTTACTAAATATGGAGAATATTTAGAAATATAATGATCGGAGCCCTATCTTCATGGAGAAGATTTTGGAAGATTTTCTGGAGAGCCCTGCAGCGATTTGAAGCCCAAATCCAGTCCAGAAGACTGTTATAAATAGCAAGCATCAAACTTATTATTTTGTGTGAACTTACATTGTAATTTGTGTTAGGGTTTGTGCAGTCTTATCTATTGTGAACCTTCTAATATCATGTTGATAGAAGAGTTTGGTGTTTCCATCGAGTTGTAAGTTCTGTGTTCGTTTATAAGCTTTTAAGCGTTGAATGATTGTGTTTTGGAAGTGTGTCTTCTAATATTTGTAATTGATCATCACAATTGTGATTAAGGGGGATTGAGGAGGGCCTTATTCCTAGGTGAGTCTTAGGTAGAAGTTAGCAGGGGTAGTGATTAAGTGAGAAGTTAGTAAACCATAGGTTTTTTACGTGTGAACAGAAGGTTGTTTGCATAGTACTTTGAATTGATATTATAATAGTGGATTTATCCATGGCTTGGTAACCCTAGAGAAGGTATTGTTGATACCAAACTGGGTCAACAAATACTTCTATTTTTTAAAGTTTCTACATTGCACTTTTATACCTTGTCATTGTATGTTGTGTAGAGATCATTGTCTCAACATCTCTTAGGACATCTGAGATTTAAACACCAAAATTTCACTCCAACTCTCTCATTGTCGAACTTGTGGATGTTATGTGTGCAACTACGTTCGCCAATGAGAAGGTTTGGCACCATCTTTGGTTAGAATCAGATTCTTCAACTCTGGTCCTTGCTTTCAATCCGCCTTTTGCGGTGCCTTGGCAAATTCGTAATAGATGGCTTAATTGTGTTCATATTACTAGAAATATATCCTTTGTTGTCTCTCATATTTAAAGAGAAGGGAATAGTTCTGGAGACTCCCTTGCTAACTTAGGCCTTACTATTTATGACTCGGTTCATTAGAGTTCTATTCCCCTATTCTTGAGGACAAATTTTGTAAAAAAAATAGGCTTGGTCTGCCTTTTTTTAGGTTCTCTTCTTGATTTAGAGGGTTTTGGTTTGGTCTCCCCTCTCTTGTTCTGGTTTCTTTTCTTTAATATAATCTTATTTAAAAAAAAAAGAGGCGGTCCTACAATTGTCCTCGAAACTTCTGACATTGTTGTTCTCTGGTAAACATTCTCTCTATTTATTTATTTAGTTTTAATATTGTGAACTTTATTTATTTTCCGAGCACAAAACGAAACAGAATAGAACAACATCATCTGCTTATCTTTTCTTCAATGCTTGTCTCAGAGTTTGGCTCTCACGCTCTAACAACGACAATATCTCTCTCTCATAGCATCGGTGGGACCCTCTCACCATATCATTAATTGAGGTAGCATGACATAAGCATAAACATATTCATGGAGATTGAAAAACATGATCTTTTGCTTTGCCTTGATTGGGTCATCATGTGTCTTTGGTAGGGTAAGTCATTGCCACTCATGGCAAGGTGCGTTGTCATTATTATGCAGGATCTTCTTTGAATAGAGTATTCTATTGATTAGAGTTTTCGGTCGCGACCTTTCAAGATTGTCGTCTTATCATCCATTGCAGGTAATCGTTCCGCTGAAATGTTGGTGCTCTTTCGGATAGTTTTTTGAGCCGAGTGTGGCATTATTTTATTTTGTTTTGAGTCAATAGCCTTTTGTGATATGGTATTTAGTGGCTGGAATTTCTGGTTGTTGGCCATCTTAATTGTCGGCGCTGCTTTGTGGGTCTTGGTCTCGATAATGGTGTGCTGGAAGTATATCAGTCTTGTTGATCCTCCAACAATTTTTTAAGTTGGATAGTTTTCTGGGACTAGGTTGTTTTGGTGTCATCTAGTTTAGGTGTGAACTTTTATTGTTTGAATTGTATTTGGTGTGGTGTAATCCTGTAATGAGGTGTATTTTGGTTGAGGCTACTGTCTAGTTTAGTTAGACAGTGGTTGAATCAAGAAACTCATGCATACATGATTGAAGTCAGATACATCATTGACTTAGATTATGAAATCTCATTTCCCCATAATTTTGGTTCACGAAACGTGACTCGAGTCAGGAAAAGAATTAACTTGAATCATGAGCAAGATTTAAAAATTAGAATTTGGTACTAAAAGTGTGACTCAAAGCAAGCTCTTACATGACTTGAATTATAAGGTACCTTGACTCGAATCACATTTTTTTGTTTGAATCGAATCATGACAAAGATTTTCATTTTGGAATTCAAATAGGGAAATGAGACTTGGGTTATAGATTGGCTTGACTCAAATAACCTGAATCAAGTCATGACTCGAATAAAAAAAGCGAACTTTTTATTTTTTCATCTTGTTTCAAGTCATTCTCTCACTTGATTTGAGTCATCCTTTTGTTCTTGGTTCGAATCAAAGAGTCATTTTTACACTATTTTAATGCTCCATCTCTAGCACATATAAATGCAAAAAAAAAAAAACTCTCTAAAATGGACTTTTCCTAATCTTTGAAAAACTTTGAGCGTTTTGTTAATAATACAAACTTTCACTCTCAAATAAACATTGAAATTTTTTTGTTATAGTGTTGATTTCTTGAGTGTGAACAAGTGTTGTGTGAGATTTTGTCTAAAAAAATTCTTCTTCAACCTTTAGCAAAAAACACTGTTTGTTGAGTGTTGCTTAATGTAGCAACCTGCCCTAAAAATTAAGCTTTTAGAGTCGCCACCTATTCTGAAGGGCGAATAGGAAACCCTACGCAGTTTAGAGATTGGAGTAAGATTATTATAATCAGGTCGAGGGAAGGTGTTAGGCACCCTTAACCCTTTCCTAAGGTTTTATGTTCAAAGTAAAGGTTAATGGCTAAATATTGAGGTTTATAGCTAAGGAAGTGAATAGGGGGAAAATGAGATTTTAGGGAAGGGGACTCGCCTTGGTTATCCAAGTGCCTACGTATCTCCTTATGGAGAATCAGAGTCAACGTAGTTCGGGCACAGGATTGTACGCCTTAGAATTGAATTTGATTTGAATGTATTTGAAGTTGTTTGAAGGCTTTTTGAATGGCCTGATTGCAAAGGATGAAAATCCGTAGTATCGTGGTTTAGTGTTTTTTAGATGTTTTGGGCGTACAACCCTGATTTGATATGGCACCGTTAGTTGCGATGACCAATAGGTTTGATCATTATAGTTAACGGATTAATGGGCATTGCTGGTTACTCAGATCGATAGACTGATCGTCGCGGGCAGCAAATTAAATGTGTTTTAAATTTTACGTATTTTTATCTCTCGTCTAATGCGACTAATAGCTTTAGTCGGGTCGGGGAGAGAATTAACTGAAGATTATTATTTTTATCTCTCGTCTAATGCGACTAATGGATTTAGTCGGGTCAAGGAGAGAATTAATTAAGGATTGATGTTTTTGCCAAATGGCAATGGGATTGGACAAACCTTATAGTATAAACTTTTATAGGTTTTATTGTGATTTTATAATAATTAAAATTAATTAGACTAATTAAATCGAATAATTGAGATAATCGAGAAATAATCCTAATGTTAACAATATTATTAACCTAATCCTAATCCTACATCTAATCCTAATTAAAATTCTATCATTAATTTAATTTAACAATTAGATAAAAAAAGTTTTAAAATGCAGCTATACAAATAATATATAAAAGAAAATGATATAAAAACCTGGACAGCAATCCTGTGTGTAGACTCCATGAGTGCCCACCATGGGCCTGCATCTTCGTGCACGTTAGATCTGGATCTGGCATGATCCTGTGGCTCCAGCGTGAGGGAGTAGCTTAATTTGGGTGAGCACGTGTGTACCGGATCTTACAGCAACGCCTTGAAAAAAATACATGGTCCCAATAGGGATCGAACCTGAGACCCTTTGTTCATCAAGACATTGCGCTTGCCATCCCAACCACCTACGTCCACTGTAAACTAAATAATCGCACAGCATCATATACGAAAACTTTTTTCTTTGTCTCGAAACCCCACGCCTTTCAGATTTAGAACCAGGTTCCTCATCCCAATTTCTTTCAACCCAGATCTCGTTTTCTCTTTCCATGACAGCACAGTAACACGAAATCAACACACAAAACCAAAGTGAGGCAATGTCGGATCGGAGGAAACGTGCCGGAGATTGAGGCGAGGTGCTTGTAGCTATGGTTGCAGCGGAATATTCCGATTGGTGACGAGGGTGGCGCAGAAGCAACCCGTTGCGGCCGGAGATGTTGGTGGAGATTCTGCGGTGTTCGTAGCGATGCGTTTTTATGTGTTGCAGCAATTGAATTTGCAGATCGATGAGTCAAATGACCTCGGCCATGATTTGAACGTGCAAGTTCGTGTTGCCGTTGTCAAGGTTGTAGCTGTGATGCCGGTGGTTGATGGTGTGTGGTGAATCGGCCGCGATTGATTCCGGATCCGATTTCATTCTTGTGCTGAACCTTGTTGTTGTTGTTGTTGCACGGGTATGTCCGCGGGAGAGACTGGATCAGAAAAGGAGGTGTCTTTGTTATGCTTATAGGTGGAAGCTTGTTTTGTATGGTTGATGTTTTGATGGTAACAATCGGTTTAGTTATTAGTGGTAGCATGGTAAGGAGTTGGTTTTGTTTAGCATGAGGGTGATGATGATTAGTAACACTTTTGTGTAGTTGCTGTAGTATACCAAAAAAAAATACTGTTGTATTGTAAGGCAGAGGGATTAAAATAGAGTGAACGTGGGGTTGGTTAGCGATTGGAAGAGTGTATGTGCATGGGTAGTTGATGCCAAGTTTTGTGAATGAAAAACTTGGTTTTGGTGAATGCGAATTTGTACGTGGAGATAAGGGTCGGAAATTGGGAGGCCGTTTTTGAGTGAGAATATGATAGGATTTATCATTGTTTTGGATGATTGTTGGTTGTACGTGAGAATGGAGGAGTATATGGGTTATGATTGTTGTGTCAATGGCCTCCCCCCAATTGTTATAATTATTCCTATTTATATTAGTTAGATTAGGGTTTTTTTTATACCTAATGGGCCTAGTGCCTAATTAACCTAATAGTTATTCCTAATAATAATTAGTAATAATAATATTATCTAATATTAATATTAATATTAATAATAAAATTAATAATATTAAATACTAATAGTTAGAAGTAATAATAAAAATTACTAATAATAGTCCAAAAAAATGCAAATGTTAGTAAAAGAAAAATAATATTAACAAAAGATGAAACCCTTGTAATAATTGGGCCCCAGGTTTGGATCCCAAAACACCTGTTAATCGCACCCCATTTTGTTCTCAGGATATTTTATAAGAGGGCGAGTTTGACAATAGGAATGTCAAGCCCCATGGCTCTTAATTCTAACCCTTGATGATTTAACAGACGTAGATTTGATCGGGCAAATTTTCGGGTACAACAGCTGCCCCTGTTCAATCTTCTTAAACCTGAAGAGTCAGATAGGCACGTCTGCCTATCGTAATCTAAAGGTAAAAGATGATTGAACACTGAAGTGCCCTGAAATTTGCATGGGAAGAAGTTCCGTAGGAGATGGGCTTACAGATGCCATCCGAGGTGAATACCATTTTTCAGAGTGTGGAGCAAACGCTTTGGAAAGGGACCACTGTGTTTTTTTTTTGTTGTAGCACGGCCTAAAAAGGCAACCTGAAATTTATGCAATGTTATGATGCATGCAATGTATGATGCAAGGAGCCTCTCAAAATAAATGAGAGTGATGCATGTATATGCATTATGTATGAACGAGGTATGTTATTGAATGATGCATGACTGTTAGTTATGTTAGTTGAAGGATGTTAGTAATTTTGGAAAAGAAAAACAAAACCTTTGTTTGTTGTTGGTGAAGTTTTTGAGAAGATCACTGCCGAGGGACTAACGTGATAAACCCAATTGAGAAACCCTTTGTAAAACCCTTTGTACTTTCGAAGAAAATCACTGCCGAGGGACTAACATGATAAACCCGATCAAAGAACCCTTTGTAATTTGTGAAACCCCACTTACTATAATTCTAGTAAGTTTTCGTAGTTTATGAACCCCAAAAGGATCACTTGCCATGACTCTAGTAAGCTCACCTGCATCATTAGGATCATTTGCCCTGGTTCGGACAAATTTCACCTGCACCATTAGGATCATTTGCCCTGGTTCGGACAAGTTCACCTGCACCATTAGGATCATTTGCCCTGGTTCAGACAAATTTCACCTGCACCATTAGGATCATTTGCCCTGGTTCGGACAAGTTTCACCTGCACCTTTAGGATCATTTGCCCTGGTTCGGACAAATTTCACCTGCACCATTAGGATCACTTGTCCTGGTTCGAACAAGTTTACCTGCATAAGAGGAATCATTTGCTATAGTTCTAGCAAACTTTGTCTGCATGAAAAAGATGCACCTGTTTGGAGAACTGTTTGAGAGACAGGGAAAATAAATCCCTATTTTTGCAAAGAGACGTAACTCTATATCACTGCCAAGGGACTAATGTGATACGAATCGTCGAGAAGATTTGAAAGGAGATCACTGCCAAGGGACTAACGTGATATGACATAACTTATTGCTGCTCAGGGACTAACGCAATAAGTCATGGTTGGGATTGAAATTGAAAATTGAAATTGGAATAGGATTTGAAATAGGATTGAGATAGGATGTAACAGGCAGCCGGGAGCTGACTACCAGACGGGAACTGGATTTAATGTAACAGTCAGACGGGAACTGACTACCAAACGAGAATTGGACTTAATGTAACAGTCAGACGGGAACTGACTACCAAACGAGAATTGGATTTGATGGTTTTCCAGGACGAGAACTGGACTTTGCAATGATTTGCTAAAACGAGAACTGGACTTTGTAAGGATTTTCCAGGACGAGAACTGGACTTTGTAATGATTTGCCAGAACGAGAACTGGACTTTGTAAGGATTTGGATTTGCAAATGAAAATTGGGCTTTTGTAGTATATGAATGTAATAGACGATATGCATATGCTGATGCGTATGTATGTATACTGATGCAATTCCTGAGATTTTATCTCCTAAAACCCATTGAACTTGTTTAATCCATGTTTGCCCCTACACCACGGCTATGCTTATGTCGGCTCGGATAATGCTCATGCATATGTGTAGTTTGTTTATGAAATGAGTGGAACGAAATAATGTCTTCTGTAAGACTACCTGAAAAGGGATGTGAATGTTTGTCTTAAAGAAGACTATCTGAAAAGATTTTTGGAAATGACGACGCTCGTCTTAGCAAAGACTACCTAGAAAGGTTCTTAGAAAAAGACTGTCTTAAAGAAGACTACCTGAAGAGGTTCCTAGAAAGGATCATAGGATTTGTCTTAAAGAAGACTACCTAAAAAAGCTCTTAGAAATGACGATGATTGTCTTAGAGAAGACTACCTGAAAAGGTTCGTAGAAAAGAATGTCTTGGAAAAGACTACCTGAAGAGGTTCCTTGAAAGGATATGAAGATTTGTCTTAAAAAGGCTACTTGAAAAGGCTCTTATAACGGATAATGAATTGTCTTAAAGAAGACTACCTAAAAAGGTATGGTGTAATGTGTCAGCCGATGTATGTATTGCATGGTTTACATGTAATTGCATGATGCTCCAATGCCAGGTTGTTGATAACCAGAAGCGTATATAGTTCGCTGGAGTTGCAGGTTTGTTTGATAAGGTGGGGTGTGATGCTAGCGCGATTTCCCGATACCTGTTTTTGAAGATCGTAATTAGAAGAAAGATTTGTCAGATGTTGTAAAGTGCGAGAACGCCTTTCCCTTTTGTTGTGCGCCTTGCCCCAGTTTGATTTTGTGAAATACTCCACGCCTTTAACCTTTGGAGGTTCTCCACACCTTTAACCTTTGGAGATTCTCCACACCTTATGGGTTTGATACCCAATGCCCCAATGTTTAGTGGAGAAGATGCCTATGATCTTCAAGCCATGAAGGAAGTTCCCCGAGGAGTAACCTTGTCATATGTTTCGACGTTTAGATTGAAGAGTATGCCCTTGATCTCCAGGATATGGAGGGCTATCCATAGTGTTCTATCCTTTTGAAGTTGAATTCTTCCCATGTTTGACATGCCCCTGTTTGCTGTTGCTTTGAGATGTGCCCCAAGTCGATTGAACCTTAGGAAGAATGCCCCCAGTTAATAGGATTTTCGCTCGTATGCCCCTGCGATCCTTGAGTTTTTGCCCCTGTTAAGGGGAACCCCCTAGATGTGATTCCCCCCATTCCAGAGTCTTTATTAGAAATATCGCCTTTGATTTAACCAATTTCGAGATCTCCTCAATGCTAAGTGTATGTTCGTAGATGGCGTTGTACCCTTTGAGAAGTAACTCCAATGCAATGTGTATGCAAGTTTTGGAATTGAAGTCCGTTATGAATTAGGACCGGATGAATGCTTGAAGAAGCGTAGTGGTTAGAAGTAGTTTTAACAAACATAGGAGTCAGTATAACAAATCCTGCTTAATATGCTTTCGTAGTTAACCTCGCCTCAATTAGGACTTTTGAATGTTGTAACTTGGCTTGGTTCATGTTTTAAGAAACAATGGATATAAGGCTCAAAATTTATTTAACCCAACCCCTTTCTCCTTGATGTTCTCCAAATCCTAAGAATTCGCCTAATCCAATGATTGCGCTTTGTTTGCAAGAGAATCGTTTCAGCTTTGATGTTGAGCAGAAGCCTTAGTAGAGATCCAAGCATTAATGAAAACGTTGTGAAGATCCGAGCATTGATGTGAAGCTTTGGTGGTTTAGCAGTCACAAGATTATCCTTTGTATTTCGCCTTTGTTTTTATCCCTTATTTTTGCATGAGCCAATTCTTTTGAATTTGACCCATCGGGATGCCCTAATTTTTGCCTAAGTCAGTTTTGTTTTCTTTTATGAAATTTTCCATTTTGACTTAGCAGGCGCTTTTCTCCTCTTTCTTTTGAATGCTCCTTGGATTTTGATCCTTGGATATTGAATGTTGTGACTGCCATGTCGACTTTGATTTGCAAGCTTCGTCTTTGATACGTCCTCGATCTTGAATGATATATTGAGGAAGAAGGTGTTGTGAATGTTACCTCCATTGTTTCCTCAATCTTGGATGCATGCGAGGAAGAAGATATGCTTGAACCTCTGCTTTGCTTGATCCTTATGCCTGGATTGACTGATTCTCTTGACAACCAAAATACACCATTGAATTAATTGAAATCTACCCTGCCCCTGGTTAAAATCAAGGTTTATTTGAAAAGTAGAAACAAACTCCAACTCCTGGCTCGAAGGGGTGACGAGGGATTAACATCCTTATATCTCCACTGTTTGGGAATTGAAACAATGCCTGTACATCCTCGGCTCGGTCTTACCTTGAAAGCATATGTTTAGCTGGACTTAGTTATTTGTATTCGTCATTCTCCCTCAAGTTTGTTAATAACCCTAAATTTGAAATTGAAATTCATAGTAGTGAGCGAATGAATTGACTCCAAAACCTGCATGGTCATCCCATTAGAATTGCTAATCTGAAGATACAACTTTTTGAGTAACGCTTAGCGATCGTAGGGGTCGAAATTCTGAGCATGGTAAACACCTATTGATCCTAGGGACAATCTCCTTTGTAGATCCAGTGACCTTGTTTTACTCCTTAGTTGATGAGCTTGTAGAAGTGAAGGGTAACCTCGAGTTCTCCTTGGACATGTCAAACCTGTTGGGAATAAATCGTTAGCGGTGGGTTTTTGTCGTATCGGAACCTCATGAGTTTCCTTTGACTGAACCTCTTTTGCTTTTCCTAAGGATAGTATCACACCATTGCAACCTTCAGGGTTTGTAGATTGATAAAGATAACCTATGACCCTTTTGCCCCTTGGTGTGGAGTTAACATTGGTCGCCTTCCCTCCATCGTAGTTATGCATCTTTGTTCAGGATTTTGCCCCAGTTGGACAAACCCTTGCCCCCAGGTTATCGTAGAGAGTCCTTGTAAGTTTGATATGTTCTAAGATGAACCCTTTTATGACTAGATACATCTTGAGTGTATCTATGAGGGAACTTCTTTGTTGAACTAATCCTTGCTCGATGACAACCTTTATTGTATTTACAAACCCGTTACGGAAAGGCATGGGCATGCGGCTGGCATGGTGAAAGACACCCCTTCTTAGTAAGACTAAGATCATTCTCAATACTTTATTCTCCTTTCTCCATAGCTTATGATCCTTTTGATTTTTTTTGTGAGTCTCAGGAAATCGGCTAGCACGGAACGGGTGGATGCGGGCGAAGATGCAAATGTAAATTTATGAATGCATGAAAATGCAAATGCATGCGTATGCGAGACTCCTTGTATTATAACTCCGTGTATGCAATGCAGACGTATGACATATAATCCTAGGGATAGCCTTTAGAGGTGATGTTAGACCCTAGTGAACCTTGCAAGATAGATGTTATGACATGCCAATGGAAATCCCTTAGATTAAGGAGTATGCAGAAGGTATCGGCTGGTGACCGTTCAAGACAGTCGCCAAGTCTCATGGCCATCGAGAGGCCGTTCGACGTATACCGATGAAGTTGTCCCTCGTGGGAAGGTTCTCTATGCGGAACACAACCTACCTAAGGAAGATATCAGATGAAGTGAAATCCCTACAGGCTAGGGATGAAAGATGTATAGATGGGAATCCAAACCCTACAAGTCAGAGGGTGCGCGGAAACAAGCATGGAGTGACCGTTCAGGACAGTCACTAGATCTCATAGCCATCGAGAGGCCAATCGAACGCATGCTAATGAAGTTTTCCTTCGTATGAGGGATGTGATTTTTTTTTAGAAATAGAATCCCTGCAGGCTAGGGGACACGTAGGTGTAAGCACGGGGTGACCGTTCAAGACAGTCACTGAATCGCATGGCCATCGAGAGGCCAATTAACGTATGCTAACAAAGATGTCCTTCGTACGAAGGATGCGATTTTAGGAATAGAGTCCCTACAGGCTAGGGACTGCGTAGATGTAAGCACATGGTAACTGTTCAAAGTAGTCACTGGATCGCATGGCCATCGAGAGGCCAATCGACGTGCGTAAACAAAGATATCCTTCGTGGGAAGGACACGTAGTTGTAAGAATACAAAGATATAAAAGAAAATCCCTACAGGCTAGGGAGTGTGTAGATGCGGGCGTAGAGTGACCGTTCATGACAGTCACTAGGTCTCATGGCCATCGAGAGGCCAATCAACGTGCATAAAGGTAGATGTCCTTCGTGGGAAGGACATGGACTTGGAAATAGAGTCCCTGCGGGCCAGGGAACACGTAGGAGCACCTGCAAAAATTAAAATGCAAGGCATTCGCAGTATATAAATTGCACATATATAATAAGCATGTAAGCACATAAGCCCTAGGTTCATAGGTTCGACGTAACGGCTTAGGGTGCCTACCCTTCCCATTGGTATGTTCTAGAAGGTCTCATGGGGTCGTTCGTAGCCGCCGAAACTTTTTGTCTCTTTGGATTTTAGAACAACTCATTTATCCATGAGGTTCGAGTTTTAGGGGTAGGTTCCCAGAGAGATCAGCCAAATACCAAGTCCAGCCCTCAACAAGGTCGAGCCTCGTATCAGACCTTTCCGGATATTCAACCCACTCTGAGTGGAATTATAATAAGACTCGTAGGCGATGTAATTCCCCTCTGGTCATTATTATAATTCCCACGCTTAGGTTTAACAGCAATTTATATATCCCGAAATGCGATAAAATAATAAATATAAACAAATATTTAACTAAATTACTGTAAATAAATGAACTTATAAGTAAGTAAATAAATAAATAAAATTAAATTTAAATATTTAAAAACTAACCTCAAAATCCGGCTGGCTATAATTCGAAAATGCAGCAAAGACAGCAAACATTTAGATAAATAGATGTTTATTTGAAACTGATGTAAATAGATGAAATAATATAAAAATAAATAATAAATAAAAATTTAAATATTTATAAAAATAAGTAAACCCTAAAAATGGCGAATTAGCCAAACCCTGAAAATTTCGCCAAAAAACCTAGACCGTTTGCCACAAACCTAAACCTAAACCCTCTCAAGCCTTAGGAGCATAATAATTCACCTATAGTGTATTTCCCCAGCAGAGTCGCCAGCTGTAGCAACCTGCCCTAAAAATTAAGCTTTTAGAGTCGCCACCTATTCTGAAGGGCGAATAGGAAACCCTACGCAGTTTAGAGATCGGGGTAAGATTATTATAATCAGGTCGAGGGAAGGTGTTAGGCACCCTCAACCCTTTCCTAAGGTTTTATGTTCAAAGTAAAGGTTAATGGCTAAATATTGAGGTTTATAGCTAAGGAAGTGAATAGGGGGAAAATGAGATTTTAGGGAAGGGGACTCCCCTTGGTTATCCAAGTGCCTACGTATCTCCTTATGGAGAATCAGAGTCAACGTAGTTCAGGCACAGGATTGTACGCCTTAGAATTGAATTTGATTTGAATGTATTTGAAGTTGTTTGAAAGCTTTTTGAATGGCCTGATTGCAAAGGATGAAAATCCGTAGTATCGTGGTTTAGTGTTTTTTAGATGTTTTGGGTGTACAACCCTGATTTGATATGGCACCGTTAGTTGCGATGACCAATAGGTTTGATCATTATAGTTAACGGATTAATGGGCATTGCTGGTTACTCAGATCGATAGATTGATCGTCGCGGGCAGCAAATTAAATGTGTTTTAAATTTTACGTATTTTTATCTCTCGTCTAATGCGACTAATAGCTTTAGTCGGGTCGGGGAGAGAATTAACTGAAGATTATTATTTTTATCTCTCGTCTAATGCGACTAATAGATTTAGTCGGGTCAAGGAGAGAATTAATTAAGGATTGATGTTTTTGCCAAATGGCAATGGGATTGGACAAACCTAATAGTATAAACTTTTATAGGTTTTATTGTGATTTTATAATAATTAAAATTAATTAGACTAATTAAATCGAATAATTGAGATAATCGAGAAATAATCCTAATGTTAACAATATTATTAACCTAATCCTAATCCTACATCTAATCCTAATTAAAATTCTATCATTAATTTAATTTAACAACTAGATAAAAAAAGTTTTAAAATGGAGCTATACAAATAATATATAAAAGAAAATGATATAAAAACCTGGACAGCAATCCTGTGTGTAGACTCCAAGAGTGCCCACCATGGGCCTGCATCTTCGTGCACGTTAGATCTGGATCTGGCATGTTCCTGTGGCTCCAGCGTGAGGGAGTAGCTTAATTTGGGTGAGCACGTGTGTACCGGATCTTACAGCAACGCCTTGAAAAAAATACATGGTCCCAATAGGGATCGAACCTGAGACCCTTTGTTCATCAAGACATTGCGCTTGCCATCCCAACCACCTACGTCCACTGTAAACTAAATAATCGCACAACATCATATACGAGAACTTTTTTCTTTGTCTCGAAACCCCACGCCTTTCAGCTTTAGAACCAGGTTCCTCATCCCAATTTCTTTCAACCCAGATCTCGTTTTCTCTTTCCATGACAACACAGTAACACGAAATCAACACACAAAACCAAAGTGAGGTAATGTCGGATCGGAGGAAACGCGCCGAAGATTGAGGCGAGGTGCTTGTAGCTATGGTTGCAGCGGAATATTCCGATCGGTGACGAGGGTGGCGCAGAAGCAACCCGTTGCGGCCGGAGATGTTGGTGGAGATTCTGCGGTGTTCGTAGCGATGCGTTATTATGTGTTGCAGCAATTGAATTTGCAGATCGATGAGTCGAATGACCTCGGCCATGATTTGAACGTGCAAGTTCGTGTTGCCGTTGTCAAGGTTGTAGCTGTGATGCCGGTGGTTGATGGTGTGTGGTGAATCGGCCGCGATTGATTCCGGATCCGATTTCATTCTTGTGCTGAACCTTGTTGTTGTTGTTGCACGGGTATGTCCGCGGGAGAGACTGGATCGGAAACGGAGGTGTCTTTGTTATGCTTATAGGTGGAAGCTTGTTTTGTATGGTTGATGTTTTGATGGTAACAATCGGTTTAGTTATTAGTGGTAGCATGGTAAGGAGTTGGTTTTGTTTAGCATGCGGGTGATGATGATTAGTAACACTTTGGTGTAGTTGCTGTAGTATACAAAAAAAAATACTGTTGTATTGTAAGGCTGAGGGATTAAAATAGAGTGAACGTGGGGTTGGTTAGCAATTGGAAAAGTGTATGTGCATGAGTAGTTGATGCCAAGTTTTGTGAATGAAAAACTTGGTTTTGGTGAATGCGAATTTGTACGTGGAGATAAGGGTCGGAAATTGGGAGGCCGTTTTTGAGTGAGAATATGATAGGATTTATCGTTGTTTTGGATGATTGTTGGTTGTACGTGAGAATGGAGGAGTATAAGGGTTATGATTGTTGTGTCAATGGCCTCCCCCTAATTATTATAATTATTCCTATTTATATTAGTTAGATTAGGGTTTTTTTATACCTAATGGGCCCAGTGCCTAATTAACCTAATAGTTATTCCTAATAATAATTAGTAATAATAATATTATCTAATATTAATATTAATAATAAAATTAATAATATTAAATACTAATAGTTAGAAGTAATAATAAAAATTACTAATAATAGTCCAAAAAAATGCAATGTTAGTATTAGAAAAATAATATTAACAAAAGATGAAACCCTTGTAATAATTGGGCCTCAGGTTTGGATCCCAAAACACCTGTTAATCGCACCCCATTTTGTTCTCAGGATATTTTATAAGAGGGCGGGTTTGACAATAGGAATGTCAAGCCCCATGGCTCTTAATTCTAACCCTTGATGATTTAACAGACGTAGATTTGATCGGGCAAATTTTGGGGTACAACACTTAACATTAAGAGAGAGTGTGATTTGTAGTTTTTAGGTGATTCATTAGGTGCTCTAATGTTCTTGTGGAGATTATATGTTTTTAGATTGAAGAATCAAAATGTGATTGTTATTTCAAGAGATTGACATCCAGTGAAGAAAAATAATAAGTTATTTTCCAAGAGGTGTTTACGGTGATTTCCGGTAAACAACCGCTAGTCTTCCAAACTATAATAAATATGATTTGGTTACTCGCAGGATCGACTAGATTGATCCTAGGACACATAGTCAAAAAGATTGTTATCAATGGTCATTCGAACCATAGTCATGATTCGTCTTCGTTAATAAGAATTGTTTCGAATAAAACGAGTAATCTTGACAATCACTTGGTTATACGTAAGTATAATTTCAGTGAAAGGATAAGTAAAATAACATATGAAACGAAAGTATTGTTAAAGCGTAAAGAATCTTAAAATGCAGGAATGTTAAATACTTCAAAAGTAAATGACATGAAAGTAAAAATACAGAAATGTAAATGGCAAGAAGTAAATGAAATGCAATAATACTGAAAGATATTTGAAAACGAAAGAGAATACACATGTATTAAAATGGTGGTGTCATACGTACATTTTCTCAGCAAACTCTTTCTCTTAACACTTGATACTTGAGTAATATGTGAGTGATTTGTACAAAATGAACACACAGAATCCTAACATTAAGACTCCTATTTATACTAATTTCGACCTTAACGGCCCTACGCTAATCTAATGCCACGTTTCTCATAAGAACTCCAGGGACGCCATCTGTTATTTAGACAGTTACGAAACCGTCTTCGAATTTCAAATCTTCCCGCCTGAGTCCTTCTTCGACGCGTGGCAGTGTATTTAAAAACACTACGAAAACACGTTAAGTAGTAATACTTGAACATATTTCATAAATTTTGTCTAAGTCCTCGAAGACATACACTTCTACTAGCTTCATTATTCATTATCTTCATAACGAACTTAGAAGTCTTCATTCTCGAAGCATGGCCATCAGGAGCCATTCTTTTATTTTTAAAGGATGGTCATCAGTAACCATCTTTCCTTCGAATGTTTACTTCTTCGAAGAACCAATTTATAAAACGAAATCTTCAGCTAACAAATTGCCCCCAATAAATGCCTGTTTCGAAAATCAAGAGAAATAGGCGTTTCTTGCCATCATAAGATTTCGTCTCTTGTTGATATTTGAAAGTTCCAAGATTGTTGACTAACGTCATAATCATTGCTAACCCTGTTTCCAAAACGTCTTGTCATTTTCAAAGATGTCTTCTCATAACTTACATTCCCACGTTTTTGACCTTACTTCTTGATCATTACTCCTACATACTAGGAGTAAAGCTAATTTATTCGACCGCCGTTGGATTAAATCACTAGCCGCCACGTGTCCCTTGGTTTTTACCCAAAAAGATTTAGAAAGGGTTTCCGTTAAACCTTTAAATACTTGGTTTTGCACTTTTATACAACTTTTCATTCCTACTTCTTCATCCTCTTCAAAAGGAAAAAACACTCTCAACCCTTTCAAAAAGCTTACTTTTCCAATCAAAACCTCTCCATGGCTTCATCTTCAAATGTTCTTCAACCTGTTCTGAAGCTCCAAACAACAACGCGGTCTGGGGAACAAGAACACATTCCAAACCCTAATACCGCAGAAGTGCGCGCTATTTACGCTTCCCAGGTAATCATTCCCTTTGAACTTTCTGGAAAACCTCTTGCTTTTATGGGTCCATTACCAGATGAAAACAATTCATCTATGAACAAATTCTTCCCCGCTTATTACAAAACTAGACCCTTAGTTAGTAAGATTAAGATAGATGAAGATGGTCGTTCCCCCTTACGAGAATCTGCTAATACTGAAGAAACTTCAACTGTGACCCCTTTGGCTTTGGAGAAAATTAGGTTAAACTATATGACCAACTTTGTAAAAGTGTTTAGGTCAATCCCTTTAGCCAAAGATCCTGATTTGTACTATGCCTGGTTAGAAAAAGTAGAGAGAACGAAAGGATCTTTCTAGAAATCGTTAGGCATATATGATTTAATTCAACTGTCAAAAACAGGCTTAGAATATAACCAACCCATGTTAGTAGCAGCGGTTCACTTTTGGGATGCTTCTCACAACACTTTCCATCTCCCATGTGGGATGGTTACCCCCACTCTCTTTGATATAGCTGCTATTACGGGACTTCGACCAACTGGGGAGACCTTCGATCCCAATGAGATGGATACTGATACTATTAGTTTTAATGAATCAACAGTTACTTACACTGCATTCATTCAGAAGCACCATGACAAAACGCAAGAAGAAGTTTCTGATGAAGAGCATATTGCTTTCTTGGCATTATGGCTCTCACGATGTGCCTTCTGCTCAAGATCCATACAGGTCGCAAAGAGATACCTTTGCATGGCTAATCAGCTACATGCTGGAAAAAAGCTCAACCTAAGCCAGTTACTTTTAGGATCTCTTTATGAAAATCTTAGCGAAGCCTCGAACCTTACCAAAAACTACAAAACTGGCACTCTGCTTTTTGCTGGTCCTTTCTGGCTACTGCAACTGTGGCTTAATGCTACGTTCGAAACTCATCTTCCTTTTCGAGGCAATGTCAACGAAGAAGATAACAAAATTAAGAATCGAACTATAGAAGGAACCATGTTGGCTTACCTAACTCCAAAAGAAGAAACTGGGAAGCTTCGTGAACATTTTCTAGCATATACAATGATGTTCGCCCAGCGCAATCAGTTCGATCCTTCTATGGCTCCGTTCGTACACAGAACAATTGGTCCTGAATGGTTTACTCGCAGGTTCCTATCAACATCTCAGGATCAACAAACTGAGTCTATGGAAATTTGGGAGGCATTTCTGACCCCAAGGTTGTTTTCTCATCGCCTTCGACCATCAAAAGGTCAATGTGTCCTTGTATGCTACCAACCAAATCTGGTTTCGAGACAGTTTGGGTTTGGTTCAAGTAAAACCCAAGTGTTTATATGAGAAAAGGAACCATATGTGTTTCCATACCTTGTACCTGACTGAAGAAGAATGTGAATCCAAAATCAACAAATACGTTGGAGTCGCCAATCTTTCTCCTATTCCTTTTGAACCTGCTTTTTATACTACACCAGACTTTCACCAGTGGTGGACGGATTACTATACTTCTCAAATCTTTGATGCCGATAGTCTTACTCAAGAACTAACTGCAGCTTTTGCTGATGTGCAGGAGAATTTTCAAAAAGGTACCTCGACTCACATTAAAGAAATCCAAGCTTTTCAAAAATTCTTTGAAACTATCTACAGGCCTGATGATCTTAGTCGGACCGTTCGTGAGGCTGCAGTCATTTTGCGCGAAAAGTTTTCCGCCAAACTGGATAAGTTGAAATTGCCCTCGTATGTTCGACCAGAACTAAATTATGAAGTGGCTTTCAAACTTAATCCTCCAAAATTCCCTCCACTGCCAAGTGCGGATTTTGGTGTGGCTCTGAGCCCCCCTTTTCCAAATTGGTTTGTGTGTGGCAACGTTTTAAGAGATCTTCAAGAGAGTAGTAAAAAACGTGCTGAACGAGTGGTTCCGACTAAGCATACCTTGGATACTTTCAAAGGACATCTTCATATAGATCTTGAACATGTTCGTGTCTTGACTCCAATACCTGAAGGTTTGGATTCAGACAATTTTTCGACTGACTTTTCTTTTCTTTGCTGATATACTGATTTCAGTTTCAACTACAGCTGTTGCTCGAAGGAGGAAGATTAAAGAAGCTCCTACCCAAAAGGATTCTGGGGCATCTGAAAGCAATAAACCAAGTGAGAGTGACTCCATTGTTACTGACAAGAAGCCCACGGTACATACCCACTTTATATTCTTAATCTTGTATAATTTGTGAGCAGTACTCATTTTGCTTAATATATATATTTTCCAGAGCTCGAAACCCCCAACAGGTTCGAAACGGAAAGTCTCTTCAACAGTTGTCTCAGATGATGACGATAAATCTCCTCCTCGTACCAGACAAGGACATAGAAAGAGACAAAAAGCTGTTACCCCTTCAGGAAAAGAGAAAGGGGTAAGTTCCTCCAAAGTTGCTTCTCCTAGCGACAAGGCATCTTCTGAAGAATCTCCTCTGAAAACCGCTAGTAATGCTTTCGTTGTCGAAAGCCATAATTCAAGTCCAGACAATATCCTAACCAAGGTATTTGGGTTTCAACCCACATACTATCTTGTAATTTTAACTAAATGATAAAACCGACATCTTCCCTGGTTATTGCAGGATGATGCTGGCACTGCCACTTCAGGTCTTAAAGCTTATGACCTCACTATTAATGTTGATAAACTTCACGGTAATCGTAACTCTTTCACTTCCGTCGATAAAACTCCTCAAAGCCTTATCCTTACGACTAATTCTGGTTTGTTTAACACATATATCTCTCAAAACAAAACTCATGTTCTCTCACCAGTCTTCGAAGATGCTAGGCCACTCACCACCATATTGCCTAATGAACCAGTCGAAGAAAGCCAATCTACTGACGAATCCCCACCTACTCATCAAGACAAAAATTTGGAAGAAGATCATCCATTCTCAGGCAGCGACAATGTGAATCCACAACCACATGACAGCGAAGACACTGCATCGGAACAAGATGCTATGGAGGAAACTTCTAAACCAGAAAAACACAATCCTCAAGAAACTTCAACCCTAGACACAGAAACCACTCCTGGGACAACTTCGAAGCCTGCCCCTGCGAAGCCTACTCCTTTGGAACTGGAACAGCTTAAGCAAACTGATCCTCTTAGTTTTTTAAAGGCTATTATGAATGTGAATACTTCTTCGCCTTCAGAACTTGATGTCTCTCCAGCTGTCGTTATAGAATCTGGTGACAAGGAAGACATTCCCAACCTCCTTCGACAGATAAAAGAAAAGTTCTTTGGGGTCAATCTCGTGGATGTTCTTAGCCGGGAACCTATTAAGAGTCACAACTTAAATCAACTCTTAAAGAAAGTGGATTTGTTTCAAGTCTCAACAGAAGTTTCAGAGATAATTGTTTTGCTGGGTTCTCTAGTTGAACAGCTCGAGGCCAACATTCTTCGAAAGCAAAATGTCGAAAAGGAACTATCTGAGAAAATGGCCTCTCATGACTCTTCATGGAATTCTGCTGTGGATGCAACGAAACAAGGTGAGGCCCTCAAGCTTAAACATTCAGAAAATCAGAAGGCTTTTGATGATTACGAGAAGAACATCAACTCCTGGAAGCAGGAGATAAAGGCCCTCGAAGAAAAGATAAAGGAAGCTGAACATTGTCAGGCAGCCATACAAAAAGCCAACCAACAGGATTTGCTCGAAGTGGTGCAATCGGGGATTAAACATTTCGAAACTGCGCAGAAATTAGTGCCAGAGATTGAAAGATTGAAGAAACACCGGGCGTTACTTGAGTTTCGTATGTCTTCGTGGGAGACTCAATATTTGAAGATCAAAAATAGCCTCCCTGAGGATTTTAACTAGCTGTTTCCAATCCTGTATTTTGTTGCATTTTCGTTTTGTAATCGAACCTTTTGTAGAAACATCTATCTGTATGCTTGGCTTCTATTTTCATTCTGTCTATGTTTCTAATATTCGCAAGCACTATCTTTTAGCAAATCTTTCAAGTTCTGCCAGAATATATCTTCAGATTTTCCATAGTGATTTTATTTAATGCAACATGTAGACCCTGACTATCCTTCGCAGCATCCTTGCCTTTAGACTTGACGTTTCCACTTCTCTAGCCATAATCATTATTAAACAGTGACGTCACTCTCTTCAAAACGTCTATTTGAGACGTGCGTGCATCAGTTTCATGATTACTTCTCAACTTCCAAGGGCGGGAAACGGCGGAAGCCTTAACTCCCTTTTTGGAAACCCAAATGCAGTCTAATCAATCATCAACAATTAAACCAACCTTTAGTATCCCAGGTCTATATAAAGGGTCTAATATTACTTTCATTTCTTCATTCCTGTGCTTTCTCACGTACTAACAACAGAAAAGAAAAACCAACTTCTTTCTCTAAACCCTTTTTCTGAAATGGCTGCACCTCTTTCTTTCAACAACATAAAAGCTCTTATCAAGAAAGAATTCAAACTTTCTGAAGATGAACTTGATAACAACTTCATCAGCCTCGAAAACCTCTTTGTCAACCAAGAACTGGACTTCTACTTTGGAGACATCCTGGAGGGTCCTGTCTACCCCAACATGTTGGCAGATTTCTGGATGTTTGCGTCTCTACGCATAGATCCTGAAGGTAGGACCA
The DNA here is from genome assembly GCF_029867415.1 of Vicia villosa. Classification (NCBI taxonomy): domain Eukaryota; kingdom Viridiplantae; phylum Streptophyta; class Magnoliopsida; order Fabales; family Fabaceae; genus Vicia; species Vicia villosa. The sequence goes on from NC_081184.1 coordinate 51,814,699, forward strand.
CCATTGTTTCTGAGGTTCGACATGCTCATATCAGCATCACTCCCACCACCATTGCCAACCTAATGAGATGCAATAATTCTGGGGAAACTTTTGATGATAACAGCTTCAACATGACTACTCATCTCATGTTGAGGACTCTCATGGACAACGACCCCTTCAGTGCCAAGGTTATCAGGATCTGGCATCAACTGCTTGTGGGTAACTTCCATCCTCGGAGGCTTGATGAAAACAACATCATGGTTGAAGATTTGGAGTTCATTCTCTGTGGTCTTCGAGGGAAGAAGATTAACTTTCCTTTGATGATTTTCAAAGGACTTGTTAAGGCTGTTTCCATAGGTGTCACACGTCAAGGGACTGTGACCTGTCTTCCCTATGGGAGACTCCTCTCTTACATTTTCCTTAAGAAAGGTGTAGTGAGGAGGATGCGCAATTCTGGATCCATAGACATGTTCGAAGCCGAAAGCTTGCCTGTGCTGTCCTTGGAGGGTTTAGACCAAAGGATTAATTAGCAAGTGTTTGCCTTAGGTTTTTATGCTTTCTTTTTGTAATCTCAGAAATTTCTAGATCATGTTCTTTGGATCCTTTTTTGTAATGCATGTACTTCTGTGTTTGAATGAAAATATTTTGGTGTTTTCTTTGACTCTTTTCTTTTAACTTATTAACCCATTCGGATTGTAAAGCCATTTTGATCAATGCAACGCATATGTTTTGATACATGCTTGACCATTTTGGCTTTTCGTAGTACCCTGAATGTCTATGTTTTTGCAATCTTTACTTCGTACATGCTTGGTTTATATCTCTTCAAATATTTCCCGTTTACTCTCAAGATCCTACGATCTTCTGCCAACTCTTCAATTTCGTAAGCATTGTTCGAAAATACCTTTAAGATTCGAAAGGGTCCTTCCCAGTGTGGGGACCATTTACCAAGTGCCTGATTCTTTCGATCTATAGGTAAAATAACTTTCCAAACTAGGTCATTATTAATAAATGTTTTACCTTTCACCTTTTTGTTGTATGCTCTGGACACTCTTTCCTTTTGTCTTTTTATCATTTCCAGCGCTCGAAGTCTATCCTCATCCAAATCTACCAACTCATTCATCATTAACTCCCAGTATACGTTGGGAGGAATATCTGCTTGTCTTTGTATCCTTACTGATTGCAAATATATCTCGATTGGAAGTACTGCACCATGTCCAAACGTCAACTGGAAAGGAGTTGTGTTTGTAGCTTCTTTTGGAGATGTTCGACAAGCCCAAAGTGCTTGGTCCAAAGTCTTATGCCAATTCTTGGGTTTCTTTCCCACATGTTTTTTAATAAGGCCAATTATTATTTTGTTTGCTGCTTCAACTTGTCCATTTGCTTGAGCATAGTAAGGTGTAGAAGTAAATAACTTGAAACTTATTTCTTTGGCAAAGTCTTGCATTTTTCGTCCAGTAAAGACTGATCCTTGATCAGTTGTTATACTTTCTGGGATTCCAAACCTATATATAATATGTTTCTGAATAAACTCAATCACGGCTTCTTGATCCACATTCGCCAGTGGTATTGCTTCGACCCATTTCGTGAAATAGTCTATTCCTACTAATATGTACCTTTGACCTTTAGACGACTTGGGGTGAATTTCTCCAATCAAATCTAATGCCCATCCCCTAAAAGGCCAAGGTTTCACTATTGTACTTAATTCGTTTGCTGGAGCGTGTTGGATACCTGCATGTTCTTGGCACTCTTGACACCCTTTCGTAAACTCTATGCAATCTTTTAACATCAAAGGCCAGTACATCCCATAACGAAACAAAAGCCATTTCATTTTGTGCCCTGCTTGATGTGCACCACATGCTCCACTGTGTACGTTCGACAGGGCCAGATATGCTTCTGCTTCACCCAAGCATTTCAATAATACCCCATCAGGAGTTTTCTTGAACAATTCATTTCCCATCAGGAAATATGACAGGGCTCTATAATTGATTTTCCTGTCTGTATCCGTCGAAGGATTTTTTAGATAGTTTATTATTGGACTCCTCCAATCTTTATCTGCCAATGAGTTTATGTTTAATACTTCGAATTCTTCTTTGTTGGCATAACCCAATTGTGAATTCTCTAGGTCACTTGGGGAAAGTTTAGTAGACATTGCTCTCCCTCTTACTTCAATCAATTCCTCTAACTTCTCTTTTGATACTTTGTATCCTGAAGCTAATTGTGCCAAGTCGTTTGCTTCTTGGTTATTTATCCTTGATATGTGTTTTAATTCCACATATTCGATTTTCTTGAGTAGCCTATTTGCTATGACAAAATACATGATCAAATTTTCTTTGATGCACTTGTATTCCTTTATCAATTGTTTAATGACCAATTCGGAGTCTCCTTTAATTTCGACTCTGGTTGCCCCCAATTCTAACAAAGCTTCAAGTCCAGCAATTAATGCTTCGTATTCATCTTCGTTGTTGGAGCATAATGGACCTTCGATTTTATACTTGAGCTTTGTTGGAATTCCATCAGGAGAAATTATCAACATTCCAACTCCCGTTCCTTCTCTATGCGTTGAACCATCGAAGTATAACTTCCAGGGTTTTAAACCCACATACTGTTGATGACTCTCAACTACTGCATGGTCGACAATGAAGTCTGACACAATTTGACCTTTCATTGCCTTGAGAGGCTGAAATATTAATGAATATTCAGTAAGGGCTAAAGCCCACTTACCAATTCGACTATGTAGTATTGGCTTGGATAACATATGTTTAATAACATCACAATGAGATGAAACATAAACATCAACTGGCTTTATATAATACTTAAGTTTGATACAAGAGAAATACAAGCAAAGGCAGAGCTTTTCTATAGCAGTATATCTAGTCTCTGCATCATTGAGTACTCTACTTAAGTAATAAATGGCTCTTTCGATGCCATTCTCATCTTCTTGCGCCAGCATGCTGCCTATTGTTTTATCCGACGCTGAAATGTATAGGCGCATGTGCTTCTTCCCGTTTGGGGGAGATAAGATTGGTGGACAAGTCAAGTATTGCTTGATCTGATCGAAAGCTTCTTGATGTTCAGCACGCCACTCAAATTTTCCTTGCTTAAGCCGTAGTAGAGGTGAGAAAGCTTGCGTGCGTCCACTCAAATTAGAGATAAATCTCCTTAAGAAATTTATCTTTCCCAATAATGATTGTAGTTCTTTCTTTGTGGACGGAGACTTGGTTTCCATTATGGCTTTCGTCTTGTTCTGGTTAATTTCTATTCCTTTTTTGTGGACTACGAAACCCAAGAAATCACCTGCCTGCACAAAGAAAGCACATTTGAGGGGGTTCATCTTCAAGCCATGTTTCCTCATTCTTTCGAATGATTGGCTCAAATGATCGAGATGACTCATACCCGAGGTAGATTTTACCACAATGTCATCTATATATACTTGCATGAATGTTTCTATAAAGTCATGGAATATAAAATTCATTGCTCTTTGATAAGTTGCCCCAGCATTTTTTAAACCAAAAGGCATTACAACCCATTCGTAAGTGCCTATTGCCCCTGGGCAACGAAATGCTGTTTTGGATACATCATCCTCTGCAATAAAGATCTGATTGTATCCAGAATATCCATCCAACATGCTCAAATACTCGAAGCCTGCGGCTGAGTCTACTAGCATTTCTGCTACAGGCATGGGATATTCGTCTTTAGGAGTGGCTGCATTAAGATCACGAAAGTCTATGCATACTCTTAATGAACCATTCTTTTTAATTACATGTACTATATTAGCAATCCATTCAACATACCTTGTAGTTCGAATAAACTTGCAACGTAGAAGCCTTTCGACCTCTGCTTTAATCTTCGAATGAATCTCTGGCGCGAATCTCCTGGGAGTTTGCTTTACAGGCTTCTTCCCTTCTTTTATTGGTAGTTTCAATTCGACCAAGTCTCTTCCTAGACCAGGTGTGGTTGTCGTTTTTTTTACCTCCCCGTTTCACTTGGGAGGACGGCACGCTAGACCCTTCACGCGAAATTTGGAAGGAGAATGCGCCCGTGGTGGGATGAATTTTATTTCAGTTCTTCCTACGATATCACACGAACTTTCTTATTTGTCCTACGAGTAGGAAAGGGGAAAAAAGATCTCAACTAAACCCTAGGAGTTTGCTAAGTGTGGGGATTTCACCTAGACTAGAGATTCTGGAGTCCGGGAGGTCGGTTATACATAGGGAAGTGTTTAAGCACCCTACATATCTGTAGTACTCTACAGGAACCTTCTCTGTGTCATTTGTGTTTGTGTTTACTGCTAATGATTGGGAAAGTTTCTCCTTTGTGTTAGGAGAGAGAATTGAATTGATTAAAAGAAAGACATACAAACAGACAAACTGACTATTTTTGGTATTTTATTAGCTCGCTGAGATTCCTTGTGAACCTCATGCCTACATATCCCTAATGGAAGTCAGAGCTTAATGTAGTTCGGGGAACTAATTAATTATTAATTATTTTTGGGTGCCTTGCTTGAAGCTCAAGGTTGAAGCTTGAATTAAATCTCTGTTTACAGTAAAGAGACATGAAGTCATCTTTATAGAGAGGTATTTCTACTATTCCACCACAAACATTTTTAAAAGAGTGACAGAATGATTGAATTCATTTCATTAAGAGAGTGACCTTACTTGTGTGTTTGCAAGTATGCTAGTATCTCTTAAATGAAAGAAAGATGCTCATCCAAATTAGGGAAAGTTACCACATGTCTGGGTTTTACTGCCAGCTCATGCCTTTCAAAATCCTAAATGGGAGACTTGATTAAAATGATGAAATGATGTAATGTTTGTTTGTTTGAATGTGGTGAGATAGAGGAAAGATCTCTCTATAGAGATAAGCTATGTCTATCTACTGTATAAAAGATTTGATTTTTAGCTGGCTTGTATGAGGCCCAAGCTTGAGGCTTTTTGATTGATTGATTGATTGATTGTTGACTCTGGGAGAAAACTCCATTGGGGATTAATTACAAGGAATTTTGGTGTTCTGTACAAAGCCCAGAATTGAGGCTGACTCTACTTGGGGAGAAACTATTTTGATGGGTTTTATTTGGTGTTCTGTACAAAGCCCAGAATTGAGGCTGACTCTAACTAGGGAAAACATTATTTTCTGCCTTGTATGAAGCCCAAGGTTGTGGCGGACTCTTAAGTAAACTGAGTATGGATGACTCTATGGGAAAAGATCCTGGATGTTAGGAATCTTTGACACATGAAATATGGTTTATCTGCCTTGTACAAAGCCCAAGGTTGTGGCTACTGAAAAATGAAGGACTCACTGGGGGAGACTCTATTATCTGCCTTGTACAATGCCCAAGGTTGAGGCTGACTATTAACAGGGGGTTTATTGTTTTGGTGCCTTGTATGAAGCCCAAGGTTGAGGCTGACTGTTTTTGTTGGATTTTTGACTCTACTGGAGAATTTATCTATTAAAAGACTGATTTTTGGAAGCTAACCCTTTCCAAGGATTTTGACTCAGCTGGAGACATTATCTGTTAAAAGACTGATTTTTGGAAGCTAACCCTTTCCAGGGATTTTGACTCTTTTGGGGAAATTATCTCCTAAGAGAAATGAATCTTTGGTTTTTGAAGTGATTTTTGGAGGCTAACCCTTTCCAGGGGTTTTTGATTAAGATGAAAGAATGATTTGGAGGCTAACCCTTTCCAGGGGTTTTGATTAAGATGAAAGAATGATTTGGAGGCTAACCCTTTCCAGGGGTTTTTTGTTAAGATGAAAGAAATGATTTGGAGGCTAACCCTTTCCAGGGGTTTTTTGTTAAAATGATAGAATGTGTGGAGGCTAACCCTTTCCAGGGGTTTTTGTTAAAATGATGGCAGAAAGATTATCTAATGAGACTTCTTGTTTAAAGCCCAAGATGAAGGCTGACTCTTGCTGAGGATAAGCAAACATGGATCCTAGACTCTGCTAAGGAAAATTGATGAAGATAAGGGTGACAGAGACTGTCCATGTCTCTCATTCCAAAAGGTGTACTCAATGTAAAATTGAGACAAACTTAGCTTGTTTAAAGTCTGGTTTAAATTGGAAGAAACTCACCAGGGTATGTTAAGAGGTGACTAAAGACCTGTTCCTATGTTTATAAGAAACCTGATGGGTCCTTTTATACAAGCTCAAGAGGAAGCTGGAAATGCTTTTAAGAAGCCTGTGGGTCCTTGTACAAAGCCCAAGAGGAGGCTAATCGAGGGTCCTTGTTATAGCACAAGAGAAAGCTATGTGGTTTTGAACTTATTTTGGCTTTAAGCAAATGGGTAAGAGGTTTCACCGGGAAGAATTCCTCTTTGGGTGGATGTGTCCTATTTCTTTGGATTCTAAGGTTTTTGCCAAGATGTTTCACCGGGAATAATTCATCTTGGGGGTTTGAACTACAGATCTCTAATTAGGAAAGAGCCTTCACCGGGAAGACATTCTCAATCCTAGGCCATATTCCTTTAATATATATATAGTTTAACTGTCCTAGGGTTTATACTCAAACGTAGTTCTAAACTAATATATGCACAGTTTATATTTTACAGTAATTTAAATAAAGACTGTAAATTGAAAGCTTGTAAAGCCTAACCTGGATGGAGTGGAGGCCTTTGAAGAAGTATGTACAGAGCCTCAACAGTAATTGATGGATAATAGTTGAATATATATGATAAACAGTTAATGGTTTTTGAAAACAGAAGAAGTGAAGATGGACAAAGGTCACATAGGTATCTGAAGAGTTTCACCGGGAATAATGCCCTTCAAACACCAGAAGAATGTTTTGAAAACAGAAAGAAGATTTTGAAAATACAGTTTTGAAAACAAGCTAAGAAGAGAAGAAGGTGTTGGGACTTATACTCTATTAGAGGCCCATTTGAAAATGATTTACTGTTTATGAGAAACCGTTGAAAATGATTTGTAATGATATAAGGTTTTGTTGTTTGAAAACCTTAATCATCTTTTTGATCGGAGATTGAAAACAGTTTTGCAAATTGACAAAAGTCAACTTAATTAAGGCAAAGATGAAATCTATACCTAATTAAGACCTAAATAATTAGGGTTTTATCATAAAATTATTCACAAAGTAATTAGGTTAAAACAAAATGAAAATATATATTTTAAAGTATTTAAGAAAACACTTAAAACATACTATTTTAAACCTAATAAAAATATATGAAATAAATAATATTTTTATGATTTTTTTGATTATTCACGAAATAGATATATTAAATAGCAAGTGTGTGAAAAATGAGGTGAAAATGATTTAATTTGATAGGTGAATTAATTGTGTGAAGTTGTGAGAAAAATGAAGGAAATTAGTGGTAAAAATAATGTTTTGGTCTCACCATGGTTTGAACCCACGCCCTTTATGTTACCAGTCCCAAAACAAAACCACTGAGCCAACGCGCGCTTGGTGATTATAACACACACCCAGTTCATTATATTTTTAAACAAGTGGTAAATCATGGAAAAATAAAAGAAACAAAAAGTCTGGGGCGAGGGGGATTCGAACCCCAGACCTTGGGCATGAGGAGACTAAGAGCGCATGTGAGGCCACTAGGGCAAACGATGAATTCGTTTGTAAAACACAAACCATTCAAAATAAAATAAACTTGGCCCTCAGATTTGAAATTTGCGCGCCACCACCATTGTCATCTTCTTCCTCAAGCTCCAACAATTTGAATTTCCGAACTCTCTCAATTCTCATCCATTTGCAACGATATAAAGACCAAACTTGCTCTAAATTTACTCACGATTCTAGATATGTAACTAACATAAATTTATATTAACTATATCTAACTAATTTAACAGAAAACGTGAAGAACCCTAAAATTTAAAAATCAAATTAAATGGCTATACTTAAAGATAAATGAATGATGATAGAGGGTTTTCAATCCTCTGATGATGCTGAACAAGATAGAATCGAGCTTTATCACAAAGAGTGCTTAAATTAAAGAGGTGGAGTTCAGAAACTTACCTCTGAAAATGGAGGTCGTGAGGATGTTAGAGAGCACCTGGGCTTGTATGAATGATCCCAAAAGCTTCCTTGGGACTCAGTGATGCTAACTGAACGCCTATTGTAACTTCAATTCTCCTGAATTGCTCTATGGACCTCCCTCGATTTGAGCTTCAAGTGAACATGGGGGATGATGAATCTGCAGTTACAGATGAGCTGCGACCATCTGGATAGCTTCACTACCTCCTATGGAACGTGCCTGGATGCTTAACCTTGCTTGGAGCCTTCTGAATTGCTCTGTGGACCTCCAACTGCAACAGCTCCAAAGTGAGAGCAACAATGGCGTTCCCTCACTTACAGAAGTGATCCAGGTGCTTGGATCACCTCAAATGATCCCCCTTGAGATGTTAGAATGCTTACTTTCCAAAGATAAGCTCTGCTTTGAAGAAAACGATTCTTCTTGCCAAAGAACTTTGAAAAACAATAAGCATGAGGAGAGAAAGAGAAAGCAAGGAATATGGTTGCTTTGGTGTGTTTTTCTATTGAGGTATGCTCTCCTATTTATAGGCAAATGATTCAGTACTGATTGAGAGAGTGAGCTTGCTTAGTGAAGTGAATTTGGTTTCTTAGCCATGAAGAAATTTCAAAGAATATCCAAGTGTGATCATTGCATTTTCGAGCCAGCTCCCTATCCTTTGATTCTATCTGATCTTAGGGAACATTTCAGATACAAAGTGAGCTCTAATTGGTTGGTGAGAAGATTCCTTGGGTGATTCATCAATTTGCCATAAATTCTCAAATGTAATCATTACATAATCACATGTTCTTGTTTTAGGAATCTTCCTCAATGATCATGGCATGGTGAAAATGGATGCATGGCATGTTTTCAGATGTGTTATGGGTCGTGTAGCATCCATAATTGAGGTCATGTGCACAAAATTGCAAAGTTCAAAAATGATGCATGACCTATAATTTCACTTCATGAGGCCAACTTTGAACAAGCATAACTCCTAGCTCAAAATGAATTTGGAGAAGGTTGAACACAATTTGGAAAGCCCTAAACATCTACTTCAAATCATTAGTTTGGAGTTTCTTCAGAATCCTTTGGCAAATTTGTGAAAAATGAGGCCAAAGTTGGAAGAAAACTAGGTTAAAACACTCAGAAAATTTTCTAAGTGTTTATGACCTAAAACTTCAAAATTTCCAAAACTCTTAAATGATTGATCTTTTGAAAAAAGTTCCATTGTAAGATGTTGTTTTATTTTGCAAGATCTACAACTTTCATGTTGGAAGTTTTTTGAGTTGTGTAGGTGAAATTTTGAGTTCCCACAATGCCTTTAAAAACCCTAATTCCCGACTTTTTGCTCCTTGAAGATTCTTCTTGAATTTCTTTGGTCAAATGACTTTATTATCCATATATTGATGATATTTATCCTTGAAAGTCATGTTTTGACCAAAAATCTTAAAAGTCAAAGGTGATCCCATACAGTTGACTTTTTCCAGATAAAGTGAGATTTGGACTTTTGTGTAGAATCAAGATCTTCTCCTCAAATGAGTGATGTAAATGGGTTATATTGAGGTAGTAGAGGTTCTTGAATCATGTCTTGAGTTTTGGATCCATGCCATGATTAAAAGTCAACTATCCTGGGGAATTAGGTCAAAAACCCTAATTGTCGACCATATGAAAATAATGACTGTAGACCTTGAATTGAGGTGTGATGTCTAGTGGATCTTGTTATATGAGCTATTTGAAGATGATTGATGTCTTTGAATGATCCCCTGGGGCTTTTTAGGGTTTCCCAAAGGTGATCCCTGATTTTAGTCCTTGATAGGCTTAAAAACCCTAGCCCGGTGACCTGAGTAAATCTGTATTCAGAGGACTGGGTGTCTAATCAATCATAGGTGAGAAAATGAAGCTCTTGAGTCCTATGATTATGTTAGAGACTAATCCTTCTACTGATTGATCCTTTGCCTGAGTTTTCTTGTCTTTGAACATCCTCGATTAAATGCCAGATGAAGAAGTGACTGTTCTGGGTACTTGCTTTGACCTGATGAAAACCCTGAAGATATGTCATCTCAGGGGGGGTCAAAAATTAGGGTATGACACCAGGCATCTCATCATAATCCCAAGCAAAACAATCTCTGTTTTCTTTCAACATTTTGATGACCGTTGCTTTTAGTTCTGGTTCTAGTTTCGCGCTAATGTATGTTATTCTTTTTTGATCCTTGTCTCCAAGATTTACTTCTTCAAGTGGATCCTGAGCCAACATCTTTATGTTCGACGCCATTGGGTCTTTTTCAAATCCCAAAGGTTCTTCGTCGTAAATTGCGTCTAACCTTTGACTCGATTCTTCTCTCACGATCTTTTCGACTTGAACCGGGTCTTCAGAGAATTCGAAACTCGTATGTATCTCTAACTCTGTTACTCCGTTTTTGGTTAGAACTGCGTCCATATTTGCATTTGATAGTTCGGCTTCGAGAGCCGCCTTCCTTTTGTTCTCGGCCACGTAAGCCGAAATCTTTTCGAAGAACAAAGACTCAGGCATTATTAATGTCATCGTCCCAGCCTGTTGGCCGTACTGCTGGATAATTCTCCAATGGTGCTGTATCTGCTGGACCATCCATGATCTCTCTATCCCACTGGAATCCATTTGGGTGTAAAGTTAAATAGTATAATGCATTCTTATTTGGGGCATACATCTCTTCTGCAGCATGACAAGGACTTATGTTTGCCAGGTTCCTATCGAAGTTGGTTTTATTCACCTGGTTAACTTCAGCCATATAGTAACTCTGATCTCCTTCGATATTCTCCACTATACCATCTTCCCTCCAAATTGTCACCCTTTGATGCATTGTCGAGGGCACAGCTGCCACCCCATGAATCCATTCCCTACCAAGCAAAAGGTTGTAATTTGCTTTTGCTGGTATAACCATGAACATAGTTGGCCTCGTGACTGAGCCCACTGTCAAATTGACCTGAACGACTCCCAATGTTTGTCCTATCTTGCCTTCGTAGTTAGATAAGACCATGTTATGTGGCCTTATATCAGTATCGAACATACCAATTCTCTTTAGCATGTATTGAGGCATTAGGTTCACCGCTGCTCCCCCATCGACTAAGACTTTATTAATGCCAACATTCTCAATTTTAGCCCTGATATAGAGTGGCTTCAAATGATTTCGCATACCCTCATCAGGCCTTTCGAAGAAAGCGTTCTGTTCTTCAACTGCACCATTATTCAGCACATAATAACACACAGGCCCGTGCTTCGCCATTTCCTCGATATCAGCCTCTTCGCAGTCTTCAACTTCAGTCTCCTGATTAAACTCGTGAGGGAGTACGGATACAACGTTGCAATTGAGGTTTATAGACGACACTCCATCAGAATCGAAATCATTCGTCATTCTATCCTCTTCTTTCCAGGAATTGGAGCGCATCTTTTTTTCTTCTTCTAAAATGTTTTCAGCTTCGAAGAGCCTGCGTTCCACCGGAGGTTTGTTTGACTTTGCCCCCTGGTGTGGGACTTGGTTGCTACTAGAATCTCCAACTTCTCTTGGTCTGTATTCCTTTTGAGCCTTTTTTATTCTCTGATGCCTTCTCCACTGGGATCGGGACATAGGATTTTTCCCTTTGTAATTCTCCAGTCGATACGCCTCTCGATTTGGTTTTTGAAATTGCTTCCTGTTGCACCCCAAAATTTGCCCATCTAATTTGGCATTTATTTGGCTTATAATTCATATTCATCTGCATACTTTCATTAGGTTATTTGCATTTACAGTTATTCGTCAAGTGCTTCAAATCTTGGATCAAGGATCGTGTTGAGAAACGACTTCTCTATAATCAGGGGTTTTCAATTTTACTCAGGGAATCAACCGGTTCTATTTGCCAATCATGGTTTGTGAAGTTAAGGTTAGGTGTTAATAGCCATTATGAATTTCTTTCACCTCTCAAACTACAAGGGGGCGAGGGCACAAGCTTATGTTCAAATTATTTCAAAAATGATAAGAAGGAATTATGATCAAGACATTTGCTTGTCATTTTTTATACAAATGAACTTGGAAATTGGAATTAAGTTTTGACTCATTATGATGAATTATTCCTCTCAAGTGACTACTTATGGCCATGAGTTCTCAATGTGCAAGTTTGGTCGGATTAAGCTATTGAATCGCTTGGAATTCCGGTTACAAAAAGCAAAGGTCATCATGAATTATGAGACAAATATCATTTGATTCAACGCCGTTCAATTTCAAACATCTCCCACCATTACATAATTCAAAAGTCTCTACAAAAGCCAAATTACATTGTGCATACCATTCTATCTCAATTTCCGTGGCAAGCTCCATCATGAGTTATTTTCAATTCAACCAATAAAAACCATTCGCAAGTTCCATTGCAATGTTATACAAGTTTATACAAAGTTCACAAACTACATTCAGAGTCCAATGCATTTGAGAAACATGTCAGATTCAGTACAAAAAGAAAAAAGGAAATACTGTACAAAAAGGAGGAATTATATTTACAACATGAAGAGTACACATTGGACTTATAACTGGCTCTTGTGAACTTAGTAACTCTATGTCAAAACCACTGGCCAAGTCCACAAATCTTGTCATGGTTCGTATCCCAAACGCCTTCCCACTTTTTATTCCAACCGCTCATCCTTCAAGCATTTGTCAAAGCCTCCACATATGCATCATTCAAACTGAAACCTGCAGCATACAAAAGGACTCAGCGCCCTGCGTTTTATAACCAAACTTTCATCTTAACTGAAATCTAACTGTTCCCTAATAATCCCCAACCAAATCCTAACAGAAAAAAACAGCCATAACTATTTTCTAACAGTTGCAACTAACTTTCCTAACTAACTCTAACCGATTATATAACCAACCTAACCACCTATCTTAACTAACTTTCAAGTCGGTTACACTCCATAACAGAATTTCAGAAAAAAAGATTAAGAGAAAGAAAACTTAGCTATATAACGAAACCCACAACACTTCTTCAGCTCTCTCGATCGATCTCCATTTCCATCTTCCACAAGTCACTTCTTCAATCACCATTCTTCACTCTTCACCACCTTCTCTTCCTGAACCATCATTTCACCATTCTCATTCATCTCCACCTCCTTCAATCTCCTTCCAATCTTCCTCACCATCCTCACTCGATCGACCTCATCATTCATCAACCTTCCATCACTCTTCAAGCTCTCGATCTCACATCATAAACACTATCTTTCACCTTCCTCGCATTAATCTTCAAACAAAAAACCAGAAAAAAAAAGCTTCTCTGAAGATCATTCAATCTTCACCGCGGCACAATCATCTTCATCTTTTCTCTATAACAACATCACTGCAACAAAGAAGTCGACATCATCGCGGTGTAATTGGTTTCAGAAGGATGCTGATAAATTAAGAAGGGAGAAGACAACCTCACCTGAGTTTTAAGCGATTCTCCAATTGTTCTTCCTCGGCGAGTTCGAAGGCATTCGCATCGATCTTCATACTTCCTTCGACTCAGCAATGGTCATCACTAAATCGTATCGCTACCGCTATTCATCAGAACAAGAAGGAATCGGAGAGAGTGAGCTCGAAAGAGGAGAGAACCGGAAGAAGAACATTCATCGCGCCGTCGTGAGAGGAGAAGAGCCACCGCCACCGGTTTAAGGCTGCGCGAGGCGAAGAAGATCGAAGGACACAGAGAAGTAACCCTATTCCCAATTTGATTTTGTGTATTTTACCTTTTAATCATTCTTTTATTTTCAATAATTGCTCATTAATTTGTTAATTGATAGTAAGTAAAACCTTGGTTAATAGAAATAATGAGTGATTGCATTTTAATATTAATTATCCTATGGTTTGAATTGAATAGATTAACTGGAAATAGCTGCATAATTAGTGTTATTATAAAGTTTGAATCGAATGATTTGCATTATGGATTGATATGATCAAATACTAAGTTTGTTGATTGAATCTTGGGCCGAATTTACCATTCACACTCCCCTCAGGCCGGTACACCCTCTTCTCTGAAACAAAAAAAAACAGCTTGGGCCTTATTGCTGTAACCACCCCCCTACTGGCCCGTGTACCACCACGTCTGGCTGAAGAAATGTGCGCCATGGGCCTTAGGATCTTTGGGCCACGCATCTTGCGGACTACACCATCCATTTCAGTCTGCACCCCCCTATTTCTATTTTTCTCAATTACTAGAATATAGATTTTAACTAGTTTTTACCATTTTCAATTTGACAACTAATACTAATTTTTTTCATTAATTTTTAGACTTTGATACAATTTTTGACATAAAAAATAATCACAAAAATAATAGTTTTAGGCTTGTATTTTTAATTCATTTGCTTGATTAAATTCTTGCCATTTTGTCATATAAAAATCAATAAAACAAATAAAAGTCCATTAAGTTCAATTTTGTGTCCTATTTTGCACCATTCACTTTCATATTTTGTATCATACTTTCAAGCGTTTATGTTAGTCATTTTACACTAATTTTGTATCATTGTTTACTTGTAATTTTCACTTGTATTCTCGATCTCCGCTTATACTTGTAATTTCGTTCATTTACTCCTAACTTTAGGTAGAGACCATGATAACTTTAGGATCTAGAAATCCCCTTTCATAACACTTAGGCTAGTTGTTCGTTTTAGGCTAGTTTTCCTTTTCCTTTTCAACTTTTAAAATACTTAATAAATATCGATGAAGATCATACCGTTACTATATTTCATAGTAAGAAAGAAATGATTGAGGCGTAGGCCCCGATGTATGTTCTTTCCTACTTAGCGGAGAAGAAATGATTGAGGTGTGAAGCCTCGATGTATTTCTTAACCGTTGTTTAGAGAAACGATCGTGGTGTAGGCCTCGGTGTGCATTCTCTAAATATTCACAAAAGAACTCTTTTTGTATCTCCTTTACTTAGCGGAGAAGAAATGATTGAGGTGTGAAACCTCGATGTATTTCTTAACCGTTATTTAGAGAAACGATCGTGGCGTAGGCCTCGATGTGTGTTCTCTAAATATGCAAAACAAAACTCTTTTTGGTATGATCTAAGTCACAAATTAATTTCCCTTAAAAGACACCTAAACAAAAACACTTCAAAATATCTAATAAAGGCTCGGAGCTAATCAAAGTGAGGAAGTGATGCGATGCCTTGTAGTAGGTTTTCGTCCATCATGGAATCACACATAAAAGACACAAACCAATCTCTTTTTCTCTCTTGCCTCCGAGGCATTCTTTCTCTTGCCTTCAGGGCATTCTTTCTCATTAATCGGATACGTTACTTCCGCTCCTTTCCCAGCTTAAGACTCCAGAGGTCGAGCAGCGGAGTGCGAATGTAACTTCGTCCACTAAAAAACACAAAAACAAACAAAAACTAAAGAGCCGAACTACGACGCTCTGATTCCTGAAAAGGATACGTAGGCATCAAGTCGCAGGGCTTGAACGAGCACAACTATTTATAATCCTTATTTTCCCCGTGTTTCTTTTCTTCCATTTGCATGCATTCCCTTAGTAATTAAGCTTTAGATTTATACACCCTTAGAATAGAGCAAACATAAGTGGATCCTGTGGAGTACCACAGACGTGAGGGGTGCTAGTACCTTCCCCTCGCGTAACCGACTTCTTACCCGATCTCTGGTCGCAAGACCTTTTTCTTATCCTTATTCCAGGTTTTCTGATATTCCTTTCCCTCTTTGGGATAAATATATTGGTGGCGACTCTGTTCACATTTTCGCGAGCGTGCGACAGCTGGCGACTCTGCTGGGGACCTAGCTTAGTCGATCCTAGCTTGTGTTTGCTTTCTTTTCTTTGGGTGTTGATTTATTGATTTATTGCTTTATTGCTTTACTGCTTTATTGCTTTACTGCTTTATTGCTTTACTTCTTTAGGCCTTGCATATCATGACTATTTATTGCTTGCATATCATGTTTATTTTCTCGCACCCTGGACTATATTATGGGTCCCCGTGGGGGCCACATATTTTCTCTGTTTGCAGGTGGGGTGGGATTTCTATGAGGTAAAAGGCCCAATACCCAGGCCAGAGTGATACCTTAGGAACTAGGAATAGAGTGGCCATGACGGACAGAAGACGTATGTCTGATTGATCCGATCATGTATCCACGGACAGAGCTTGGTTGAACGAGGCAATATCGTATGATAGCGCCTACTTTCAATCCTCTGTTGGCTTCTTGACCTACCATATACTAGATCCTACCTGTGAGAGGGGTTGGGAAATTTTGTTTTGCAGGAAAACAAGCCTCCATCCCACCCTATGCCCATTCTGACTATCTATCATAATCAACGTCGAACCTCTGAATCTGGAGGGTTCGACCATCTCTGACTTATACAAAAGTTCTACATCAGTTATCTATCAGAATCAATGTCGAACCTCTGAATCTAGAGGGTTCGACCATCTTTGACTTATGCACAAGCTATTTATCCAGAAAGCAACGTCGAACCTCTGAATTTGGAGGATTCGACCATATCTTATTGTCCATAAGAAGTTGTTATCCAAGAGGCCTTGATCCTTGATCCTGATTTATGATACATTTGCATCCTCATTAACATTTTTGCATTCATGCATATGCATCCATGGTTACCAAGACTCTTACACTCTTCCTCTCTATCAGATCAGTCAAGACGATTCCTTTATACCGATATCTGACAAAAGACAACAGACAAAGAATCATGGGGAATTACAGCCAAGATCAAGCTATTATCAAACAAACCCATGGGGAACCTTCCACCAGTGGAGCCTAAAGACTTTATGTTTGTCAGAGAACATCTCATATGCATCAGAATAAGGCCAATCTTGCCATTGTTTAGATTTCTCAAACACTTTCAATTGTATTACTTTTGTTGTTATCAAGTACTTCTCATTGTAAGAAACTCATTCTGTTTGAATAAATAAAAATAATGCAATATACATGTTTTTCTCAAATCATTTCATCTTTGTCATTATGTTCATTGATACTTCACTCACTGTCTTAAGCAACTAAAAAAGGGAGAATGATGAAAAATCAAAAACACATGAACTACTAATTGTATGCTTTTGGAACAAGATCCTGCTGATGATGTACAGGCATTGTTGCAATTCCTAAACACCGGAGTTATAAGGGAGTGAAACCCTCGTCAACCCTTTTGAGCCAAAGGAGTAGTAGTTTCTTTTTCAAAAATGCAAAACCCTCAATCTTAACCAGGGGCAAGGTAGTCTTCAGTTAGTGCGACCGAGCGCTCATCTTTCAGGTATTCCATCAAAGGATCAATCATATCTCACAACAAAAGAAGAAGAGCACAATCCACAATGGATGTCTCTCATTCACCAAGAAGAAGGCAGTCACAACCTTTTCATCAAGTCAATCACCAAAGTCATACAACTTGTTCCCGAACGAGGCAAAAATAGTGAAAAGAAAATATTGAATCATGATCAAAAAGAAAGGGACAATAGCCCGCTAAGTCAAAAAGAAAAAAGCTTTGAAGCAAATGACTTAGGCAAAAATTAGGGCATATCCCGCTGGACAACGGAAACCAAAATCAAAAGAAACTTTTTGTCCAGGCAAAAGTTAGGGAAAGCAAAAGACAAGAGCAAAAGAACAAAAATCCTCCGAGGAACAAGTTGTTGTGATCATCAACGAAAGCATCAAAGGGTGACTTCCACCTCCATCAAAGTCATAAAGGATCCTCATCCATCATAATCCTTCCTGAAAGGCGAACACTCGTGTCAAACTATCTGAACGTAGGACTGGAGAACATCACGAAGAGGGGTGGGTTAAGTAGAACTTGAGCCTTTATCCTTTGTTTCTCAAACCGTGAACCCGGCCACGTTACAACCCTCAAAAGTCCTAATTGAAGCAGGGTTCGTTCCGAAAGCATACAAACTGTAAAATCATGTCAAACTGACTCCTAATGTTGCTGTGTCACTTGTGTTAGTATCAGTACAACATTTTGACAAATAAAACTTTTTCTTTGAGATTAACATGTGCATTGCATTCTCATTATCTTTTTCAAAACAGAATTGTCTCTAAACTTGAATGTAAGTACTTGATACCAAGGAAAGTTCAACATTGAAATTCCATCGAGTAATCTTACAAAGGCAAAGGTTGGTCATCCACTGAGCAAATATCTGAAGAAATCCATTAGGTGGAAGAGTTCCTTTCAACCTGGGGCATTCATTCTATGATCAACACTGGGGCAGACCATTGCAAACCTCCATGATTCAAGTATTATCAAAGTTCTATCTCATAAGATCATACAAGCTGGGGCAAGCTAGTGACAATTCATTTTTCATCCCCAAGCAAGTGTCAGATATCGAGACAAGTGTCGAGGGGTCAAACTAAACACCTCACCTTCACAAGTTCTATCCTTCAAGCAACAACCTTTCCACAAAGGCGTTCTCCATCCACTCTTGGTACCTTGGAGACAATCATCCCATTCATAATCATACATACATCATGCATATCATTGCATTTTCATTATCATTTCTCCCGCATGATCCAATCATCAACATATCAGTGGCATCCACCCCACCTTGATTCTCAAATAGAGTTTCAGAACTCCATCTAATCTATTCCACATCAAAGCAGAAACCCTGATCAATCAATCAATACATTGCATATAGAAATCATCGCATCGCATCTCCAGAAATGCATAAAATAAATCAAACATTTGCATATGAAGCATAAGCCAAGTTACTCATCAGATGGGTTCTCTACAAGCAATCAATTGATATTCCACTGGGGCACTCAGAGTTACCATTGTGGTGTCATCTCCTAAAGTCAATCATGTTCATCTTTCTTCAACTCAGAGTTGATGTCTTTGTTCAACCCAGAGTTGACTGTCCTTTCACCTTTTAACCCCGAGTTAATTATGTCTTCCCACTCAACCCAGAGTTGACGGTTGTCCTTTACTCAACCCAGAGTTGACCCTTATCCTTTTCCCACTCAACCCAGAGTTGACGGTTGTCTTCCATTCAACCCAGAGTTGATCCTTATCTTTTTCCCACTCAACCCAGAGTTGATGGTTATCTTTTATTCAACCCAGAGTTGACCTCTTTCCCACTCAACCCAGAGTTGACGGTTATTCCTTGTTATTTCCTTTTTCCCACTCAACCCAGAGTTGACGGTTGTCTTTCCTTCTTTACCCACTCACCCAGAGTTGACGGTCATCTTGTATTTCAACCCAGAGTTGATTCCTTCCTTTTCCCACTCAACCCAGAGTTGACGGTCATCTTTTATTCAACCCAGAGTTGATTTTCCCCACTCACCCAGAGTTGACGGTCATATTTCATTCAACCCAGAGTTGATGCATTGTCTTTTCCTACTCACCCAGAGTTGACGGCTACCTTTTATTCAACCCAGAGTTGACCCTTGTCTTTTTCCCACTCAACCCAGAGTTGATGGTTGTCTTGTTTCTTTTTCCACTCAACCCAGAGTTGACGGTTATCTCTTATTAAACCCAGAGTTGATACTTGTTTCTTTCCCCACTCACCCAGAGTTGACGGTCATCTTTCATTCAACCCAGAGTTGATCCTTGCCTTCTTTCCCACTCAACCCAGAGTTGACGGTTATCTTTTATTCAACCCGGAGTTGATCCTTGCCTTTTTTCCCACTCAACCCAGAGTTGATGGTTGTCTTTTGTTCTGTCCCACTCAACCCAGAGTTGATGATTGTCTTTCCTTATTTTCTTCTCACCCAGAGTTGACGGTTATCTTTTATTCAACCCAGAGTTGACCCTTATCTTTTCCCACTCACCCGGAGTTGACGGTTGTCTTCTATTCAACCCAGAGTTGACCCTTATCTTTTTTCACTCAACCCAGAGTTGATGGTTGTCTTCTTACCCTTTTTCCACTCAACCCAGAGTTGACGGTTATCTTTCTTTCTTTCCCATTCAACCCAGAGTTGACGGTCATTTCTAATTGTTCATCCTTCCTTCTCTCAACCCAGAGTTGATATCTATCTCTTATTTTCAACCTAGAGTTGATGTTCTTGTTCCTATTATCGACCCAGAGTTGACCCACTTTTCTCCTTCAACCCAGAGTTGAATTCTATTCCATTTTTAACCCATAGTTAACTTGCTCAACCCAGAGTTGATACAATCTCCCTGAGTGGATTTGACACCATCTCTTCCTCCGTGATACTATCTCTCATCAGGCAAATTTTCAGGTTTACTTGATATTTAATCATCTTCCACCTTGAATGCTCGAAAGGCTAGCGCCAATCTTACTTTCAGGTTTAAGACGATTAAATAGGGGCAGCTGTTGCACCCCAAAATTTGCCCATCTAATTTGGCATTTATTTGGCTTATAATTCATATTCATCTGCATACTTTCATTAGGTTATTTGCATTTACAGTTATTCGTCAAGTGCTTCAAATCTTGGATCAAGGATCGTGTTGAGAAACGACTTCTCTATAATCAGGGGTTTTCAATTTTACTCAGGGAATCAACCGGTTCTATTTGCCAATCATGGTTTGTGAAGTTAAGGTTAGGTGTTAATAGCCATTATGAATTTCTTTCACCTCTCAAACTACAAGGGGGCGAGGGCACAAGCTTATGTTCAAATTATTTCAAAAATGATAAGAAGGAATTATGATCAAGACATTTGCTTGTCATTTTTTATACAAATGAACTTGGAAATTGGAATTAAGTTTTGACTCATTATGATGAATTATTCCTCTCAAGTGACTACTTATGGCCATGAGTTCTCAATGTGCAAGTTTGGTCGGATTAAGCTATTGAATCGCTTGGAATTCCGGTTACAAAAAGCAAAGGTCATCATGAATTATGAGACAAATATCATTTGATTCAACGCCGTTCAATTTCAAACATCTCCCACCATTACATAATTCAAAAGTCTCTACAAAAGCCAAATTACATTGTGCATACCATTCTATCTCAATTTCCGTGGCAAGCTCCATCATGAGTTATTTTCAATTCAACCAATAAAAACCATTCGCAAATTCCATTGCAATGTTATACAAGTTTATACAAAGTTCACAAACTACATTCAGAGTCCAATGCATTTGAGAAACATGTCAGATTCAGTACAAAAAGAAAAAAGGAAATACTGTACAAAAAGGAGGAATTATATTTACAACATGAAGAGTACACATTGGACTTATAACTGGCTCTTGTGAACTTAGTAACTCTATGTCAAAACCACTGGCCAAGTCCACAAATCTTGTCATGGTTCGTATCCCAAACGCCTTCCCACTTTTTATTCCAACCGCTCATCCTTCAAGCATTTGTCAAAGCCTCCACATATGCATCATTCAAACTGAAACCTGCAGCATACAAAAGGACTCAGCGCCCTGCGTTTTATAACCAAACTTTCATCTTAACTGAAATCTAACTGTTCCCTAACAATCCCCAACCAAATCCTAACAGAAAAAAACAGCCATAACTATTTTCTAACAGTTGCAACTAACTTTCCTAACTAACTCTAACCGATTATATAACCAACCTAACCACCTATCTTAACTAACTTTCAAGTCGGTTACACTCCATAACAGAATTTCAGAAAAAAAGATTAAGAGAAAGAAAACTTAGCTATATAACGAAACCCACAACACTTCTTCAGCTCTCTCGATCGATCTCCATTTCCATCTTCCACAAGTCACTTCTTCAATCACCATTCTTCACTCTTCACCACCTTCTCTTCCTGAACCATCATTTCACCATTCTCATTCATCTCCACCTCCTTCAATCTCCTTCCAATCTTCCTCACCATCCTCACTCGATCGACCTCATCATTCATCAACCTTCCATCACTCTTCAAGCTCTCGATCTCACATCATAAACACTATCTTTCACCTTCCTCGCATTAATCTTCAAACAAAAAACCAGAAAAAAAAGCTTCTCTGAAGATCATTCAATCTTCACCGCGGCACAATCATCTTCATCTTTTCTCTATAACAACATCACTGCAACAAAGAAGTCGACATCATCGCGGTGTAATTGGTTTCAGAAGGATGCTGATAAATTAAGAAGGGAGAAGACAACCTCACCTGAGTTTTAAGCGATTCTCCAATTGTTCTTCCTCGGCGAGTTCGAAGGCATTCGCATCGATCTTCATACTTCCTTCGACTCAGCAATGGTCATCACTAAATCGTATCGCTACCGCTATTCATCAGAACAAGAAGGAATCGGAGAGAGTGAGCTCGAAAGAGGAGAGAACCGGAAGAAGAACATTCATCGCGCCGTCGTGAGAGGAGAAGAGCCACCGCCACCGGTTTAAGGCTGCGCGAGGCGAAGAAGATCGAAGGACACAGAGAAGTAACCCTATTCCCAATTTGATTTTGTGTATTTTACCTTTTAATCATTCTTTTATTTTCAATAATTGTTCATTAATTTGTTAATTGATAGTAAGTAAAACCTTGGTTAATAGAAATAATGAGTGATTGCATTTTAATATTAATTATCCTATGGTTTGAATTGAATAGATTAACTGGAAATAGCTGCATAATTAGTGTTATTATAAAGTTTGAATCAAATGATTTGCATTATGGATTGATATGATCAAATACTAAGTTTGTTGATTGAATCTTGGGCCGAATTTACCATTCACACTCCCCTCAGGCCCGTACACCCTCTTCTCTGAAACAAAAAAAAACAGCTTGGGCCTTATTGCTGTAACCACCCCCCTACTGGTCCGTGTACCACCACGTCTGGCTGAAGAAATGTGCGCCCTGGGCCTTAGGATCTTTGGGCCACGCATCTTGCGGACTACACCATCCATTTCAGTCTGCACCCCCCTATTTCTATTTTTCTCAATTACTAGAATATAGATTTTAACTAGTTTTTACCATTTTCAATTTGACAACTAATACTAATTTTTTTCATTAATTTTTAGACTTTGATACAATTTTTGACATAAAAAATAATCACAAAAATAATAGTTTTAGGCTTGTATTTTTAATTCATTTGCTTGATTAAATTCTTGCCATTTTGTCATATAAAAATCAATAAAACAAATAAAAGTCCATTAAGTTCAATTTTGTGTCCTATTTTGCACCATTCACTTTCATATTTTGTATCATACTTTCAAGCGTTTATGTTAGTCATTTTACACTAATTTTGTATCATTGTTTACTTGTAATTTTCACTTGTATTCTCGATCTCCGCTTATACTTGTAATTTCGTTCATTTACTCCTAACTTTAGGTAGAGACCATGATAACTTTAGGATCTAGAAATCCCCTTTCATAACACTTAGGCTAGTTGTTCGTTTTAGGCTAGTTTTCCTTTTCCTTTTCAACTTTTAAAATACTTAATAAATATCGATGAAGATCATACCGTTACTATATTTCATAGTAAGAAAGAAATGATTGAGGCGTAGGCCCCGATGTATGTTCTTTCCTACTTAGCGGAGAAGAAATGATTGAGGTGTGAAGCCTCGATGTATTTCTTAACCGTTGTTTAGAGAAACGATCGTGGTGTAGGCCTCGGTGTGCATTCTCTAAATATTCACAAAAGAACTCTTTTTGTATCTCCTTTACTTAGCGGAGAAGAAATGATTGAGGTGTGAAACCTCGATGTATTTCTTAACCGTTATTTAGAGAAACGATCGTGGCGTAGGCCTCGATGTGTGTTCTCTAAATATGCAAAACAAAACTCTTTTTGGTATGATCTAAGTCACAAATTAATTTCCCTTAAAAGACACCTAAACAAAAACACTTCAAAATATCTAATAAAGGCTCGGAGCTAATCAAAGTGAGGAAGTGATGCGATGCCTTGTAGTAGGTTTTCGTCCATCATGGAATCACACATAAAAGACACAAACCAATCTCTTTTTCTCTCTTGCCTCCGAGGCATTCTTTCTCTTGCCTTCAGGGCATTCTTTCTCATTAATCGGATACGTTACTTCCGCTCCTTTCCCAGCTTAAGACTCCAGAGGTCGAGCAGCGGAGTGCGAATGTAACTTCGTCCACTAAAAAACACAAAAACAAACAAAAACTAAAGAGCCGAACTACGACGCTCTGATTCCTGAAAAGGATACGTAGGCATCAAGTCGCAGGGCTTGAACGAGCACAACTATTTATAATCCTTATTTTCCCCGTGTTTCTTTTCTTCCATTTGCATGCATTCCCTTAGTAATTAAGCTTTAGATTTATACACCCTTAGAATAGAGCAAACATAAGTGGATCCTGTGGAGTACCACAGACGTGAGGGGTGCTAGTACCTTCCCCTCGCGTAACCGACTTCTTACCCGATCTCTGGTCGCAAGACCTTTTTCTTATCCTTATTCCAGGTTTTCTGATATTCCTTTCCCTCTTTGGGATAAATATATTGGTGGCGACTCTGTTCACATTTTCGCGAGCGTGCGACACTTCCTATATGCCATTGCAGTTCTTCCTCCTTGGTCCCAACTTCGCCATTTATTGTTTCTTGCATTAGCTTGCACCCATCTATCCCTGGGTGCATCTGCAGGGACTTTGAATGTTACCCTTCGAGCTCTGGGGTGTGGGCTATCAGGCCTCTTCGTTGGAGTCCATGTGTCGAAACCGTATAGGTTAGGACGCAACCCCTGAGTTTCTCGACCCATGTAGCAGTACACACGTTCGAATGATCTTGCCAGCATTTCATCATAGACTGCCCCACATCTGGGGCATAGTGCAACTTCAGTGTTCCCTTTGTGGCACCTGACCAAAAATCCTACTAAGCTTTCCTCCATCCTTGGGTACACTTGTAGTAGGGGATTTGGTTCTCTCCCTGGGTGTTCCCATCTTTCGCGTCGAGCCCTTTCGAAGTTAGCTTCGACCCTTTGATTCAGCATGATCGAACACCTTGGACACATCCATTGTTTTCCACCATTCCTCTCATGGCAATTCCAAAGGTAGTCTTTGAGGCTTTCACCTTTTGGAGGAACTTCGATGCCCCCATTTTGCCTCGTCAGCCATGTCTCTAATTCGCCAAATTCAGACACTGGACGTCTGGCGCTGACCATGTTAACAACTGCTGGGGGAACTTCAGAGATTTGGATTTTCTGGAGATTCATTCTGAGGTCTTCAGTGGCCTCACTGTTGTCTCCCTTCGACTCTTCAGGTATCTCTGTCTTGGAAGACTCTTCAACATCAGTATTGAAGACTATATCATTATTTAGGCTCTCAGTAGCTTGCTTTCCATTGAACATTGTTTTGGTTTCCGCAACTTCGACTTCAGATGCCTCCACCATGTTGATATCTTCTAGCTCACAGAGGCGAGCGTCAGCAATGTTCAGGGGATTGGTATCGACCTTCATGTGACTCTTGGTCTTGTCAGCAAACTTCAACCTTCCATCTTTGATAGCATTTTGAATTAGATCCCTGAAAAGAAAACATTGTGAAGTTTTATGGCCTAAAAAACCATGATATTTACAAAAACCTCTTTTCTTCCGTTGTTCCAACGGAGGAATTTTGGAATTTGGAGGCAGTATCATTTGGCCATCTTTTACCAGTAAATCAAATATTTCATCACACTTGGTAAGGTCGAATGTATAAGTTTTCTTAGGGAACCTATCATTCTTATCGTTTTCTACTGGATTTTTTCCATTTGCAGGGTTTAACAATTTGCAGGCATAAGGTGGCGCTTCTTTCAACTCAGCTAAGTCTATTTCGACTTCTTCAGGGTTATACGAGTCATTGAAAGACTCATCATTAGCGTCTTCGGCTTCGACGTACGCTACCCTTTCCTTTTTATAACTTTTATTTGCTCTAACCTTTTCTGCCTTCAAGCATTCGATTTGTCGAACCCTATCTGCCAACTGGGCCATATCCCTAAGGTATTGGGTATCTAGTTTCTTTCTAATTGAATAATCTAGACCACCCGCAGCCATTTCGACTAGTTCATGCTCTGGGACTGTTGTAAAACACCTTGATTTCAACAGACGGAACCTATTCAAGTAGTCATCAATTGGTTCTGTGAACTTTCTTTTAATACTGGCCAATTCTTTCAGACTTATCTTAGTTTGGCCTATGTAGAATTGTTCATGGAACAGCCTTTCTAAGTGTGCCCATGCATCTATTGAATTTGGCGGCAAGGTAGTGAACCAAATGAAAGCATTCTTTGATAGCGAACTAGGGAAATATTTGATCCTTAGATCTTCGTTTCCTGCTAAGTCCCCTGCTTCTGTCAAATATCTAGCAATATGTTCCACTGTTGACTCGTTAGTTTCGCCTGAAAACTTTGTAAATTTGGGTACCTTAGTGCCCCTAGGCAACTCTGTCTGCATGATATAATCTGATATGGGGGATGTATAATTTGGACGTCGAAGTCCAGTACTAAGGCCATTATTGGCCATAACCCTTTCTATCATGGCAGTTAAGTTATTTTCTGTAGCCAGATTTTCTCTTCTGACTCTTTGGACAATCTCATCTGGATGCTCATCCCTACCCACGATCCTTAATCTGGGTCTCTCTTCTTCCGTTTCCTGTCGAACGGGAACGGTTCTTTGATTTGAAGCCTCTAAGTTAATTACTGGAGTTCCTTCGGTCATCTCTGTTCTTCATGAGGGGCCTACATCTTTAGTGGCTTCCTAGATGGTGGAACCACATCTTGTATACGTTCCAAAATGGGCCTCTCTTCTTGATTCGAAGGTTGTTTGTCTTTCCTTCTTGGTTGTGGTACTCCCATGAAATCTGCCATTCGATTCATTTGGGATGATATCTTTTGGAAAGTTTCCACATTATCCCGATTTGTATTAGCAATATTTGTCGCTAGTGGGTTCAAAATTGAAGCCAATTCCTTGGCCAAGACCCCTAACATATCATGGTTGCTTGCAACCATTTCTTGCCTAAATGCTGCTTGGTTATTTGTGGTAAAATGGGGCATCTGGGTAGAAAAACTAGTGTTGTGTGCACTTCGACCCACTGAACCAACATTCGGTGAAAACGTCGCATTGTTAGTTGTGGCATATGTGGGCCCTGCCCCTCGTACGCCTGTCCCTAATGGATATGGCATTCCGTATGGATTATTTGGCCTCCACTCGAAAGTAGAATTCGTGCCTTGACCAAACAAGTTATTCGCAACATTTGTTGAGGAAAACGGTATTTCCTCTGCGCTTGTGGATGAAGGTGCGGTTGTCGATACTGAAACTGGAATAGTCCCTGAAGGTCCTGTATTATTTTCAGGCATAGCCTGGGAATTATCTGCAGGTCTCGATCCATTTGGACCCAGTGTATCCCGTGTTCCCTGACTAGAAGTCGAATTTGCCGCTCCTGATCCTGAACCTTGTGGGGGACCTTGGTCACCCCCTGCACTGGCCGTAACGACCATTTTCTTGTTGTACCTTCGTTTGGGAATCGGTTGTGCACTGTTCGTTAACTTACCGTTCCTAAGGTTCATACAAGGTCTTGATATTGTCTAGACAAAAATAAAACAATTGATTAAAACAATCTGCTTGACACCGTCCCACTGGGCGTGCCAATTTGTTTACGGTGATTTCCGGTAAACAACCGCTAGTCTTCCAAACTATAATAAATATGATTTGGTTACTCGCAGGATCGACTAGATTGATCCTAGGACACATAGTCAAAAAGATTGTTATCAATGGTCATTCGAACCATAGTCATGATTCGTCTTCGTTAATAAGAACTGTTTCGAATAAAACGAGTAATCTTGACAATCACTTGGTTATACGTAAGTATAATTTCAGTGAAAGGATAAGTAAAATAACATATGAAACGAAAGTATTGTTAAAGCGTAAAGAATCTTAAAATGCAGGAATGTTAAATACTTCAAAAGTAAATGACATGAAAGTAAAAATACAGAAATGTAAATGGCAAGAAGTAAATGAAATGCAATAATACTGAAAGATATTTGAAAACGAAAGAGAATACACATGTATTAAAATGGTGGTGTCATACGTACATTTTCTCAGCGAACTCTTTCTCTTAACACTTGATACTTGAGTAATATGTGAGTGATTTGTACAAAATGAACACACAGAATCCTAACATTAAGACTCCTATTTATACTAATTTCGACCTTAACGGCCCTACGCTAATCTAATGCCACGTTTCTCATAAGAACTCCAGGGACGCCATCTGTTATTTAGACAGTTACGAAACCGTCTTCGAATTTCAAATCTTCCCGCCTGAGTCCTTCTTCGACGCGTGGCAGTGTATTTAAAAACACTACGAAAACACGCTAAGTAGTAATACTTGAACATATTTCATAAATTTTGTCTAAGTCCTCGAAGACATACACTTCTACTAGCTTCAGTATTCATTATCTTCATAACGAACTTAGAAGTCTTCATTCTCGAAGCATGGCCATCAGGAGCCATTCTTTTATTTTTAAAGGATGGTCATCAGTAACCATTTTTCCTTCGAATGTTTACTTCTTGGAAGAACCAATTTATAAAACGAAATCTTCAGCTAACAAGAGGTCAGGGAGTTTCTAGCTTCTTCAACAAGTTGAAAGACCCTAACAAAGGAATTTCGATAAGGTCGAGTGAAGATCATTGTTATTAGATGTGATTGGAAATATTTTGTAGGCAATATGTGAAGCAAGATGTTATATCAAGATGCAGATATTCAGTCTCAAATTTGATTTATTTTACCAAGTGAACTAGAGTATCATCAAGTAGTAATATTTATAAAATGTTTGTATTTGCAGGATTTGTGGAATTTCAACATAATTTGAAAGTACTAAAAGTTTTAAATCGTGAAAGTTTTTCTTGAAACATTTGGTTTTAGAAATAACTCCCTAATTTGTGGTGTATAACACTCTCTTTTGAAAAAACAACTCCCTAATTCTTTGCGTGAATTTGAAATCAAAACAGGTTATAAAGCGCATTAATTTCTAAATCACAAAATTATAATTCTCTACTTGTAAAGCAATTACTAATTCCGAACAATTAACTTATACCAAGTTTTAAGAGTTATGGTCAATAATAAACTAAAACCTAAATTCAATTTGTAGATTCGTCAATATACAAACAACATTATGATCAAAGTTAACTGAATAATACTAAAATCAAAATTATAAAACAGTACTCAGTCAATTACATGGTTTCAACCAATCAAGTTAATATTATCTCAAAAGACCTAATCTTCAGAAACTTAGCTACTCATAATAGTATTAATCATAGCTATAAATTTAGAATAACAGTATATGAAATAGGAGAAGGAATTTGTTCTTCAATGGAGGAAAACCTTAAATTTTGACTCCTTGAACTTCTCTTGTTGTCACTTTTGATCTCCAAAAAGTTCAACACTTGAAAACTCTAAAAAAATTCTATTTAAAGAAGTTTGCGCGTTAGCGCAATTACTTTTGATCGTGTCATGGTCAACATGAATTCTCCAGAATTGTGTCATAATTGATTTGCATCGTGGCATAATTTTTTTTAGAACCATCAAGGATTGTTTAGCTTTCCAAAATTCTTTTTTTTCTTCTACTTTTGATAGCTTTAGTCTTTTCTGCACATATTGCTGATTTTTTCCTCCAAAATCAAGTATTTCTTCACTATGACTATTAAAATCATTTGAAATGGCAGATAAAATTACTGCGGTCGCCGACTCCTTTCCTTACTTCCATCCAAATTCAAAACAACTATCAAAATCATGTAGATAGATGAGGTGATGTTCATGTTGCACCACCTTTTAATCCCTCTAGGATTGTTGACCCTTTGGGGTCATTTTTCATCGACACCTCCAACATTTAGTTTATGCTTTCACGACGGATTCAACATTCAAAATTCTTTCATGACGTCAAATATGTTGTTTGTCTAATACTTATGTTAATGGATTTATGGTGCACCTTTACTAAATTTGTAGTGCTTTACCGAATCTGTTGTTGGGTTCGCCGGATCTGTGTTACTAAAGTCGGGGTGCTGCTCTTAATGTTGTGTTCCCCGAATGTTCATCGTACCTTTTCTTTTATTTGTTGAAGTTGATCAAAACACTTTGGTGTAGATTTGATGCTAGTTTTCTAAGATGTGTTAATGGTTTAGTGTCGTTTCTTTGTCATCCTCAAATTCGATGTCTTAGTTTGTTTAACTAAAAATTATCGTGATTGATTCTGCATATGGTTAATAAGTTGTTGATTATTGAATTTGTAATTACGTAGTCAAGTTCATTCATCATTTTTACAATTTAAATTTTATGTTCGTCCGTTCACATAACATTATTTTTTTCAATGTGGTTTTGAGTTTCTGTCTCTCAATTTAAATAATTAGACTCAAAGTTACATAAGTTTTTATACATTTCCTTTTATATAAGATTAACATGGAGACTTTTTTGGATGGCAGAAAGTAACAAAAATATATATTAATATTTGTACAGGGATAAGAGGGTTAGAGTGGCATGGTTATTGGTTGCTGCATTTCCCTTTCTTTATCATACTTGTCGTTTTTGAGGTGTCCCAGTCCTACACAAAAAAAAAAAAAAAAAAAAAAAGAATGATGACTCAACGCCGCTCTCTACCTTCTTTTATTTTTATATTTTTCTCATAGATTAATTAATATATTACTTTTTTCCTATATTCGAATCCAAACATCCAACTCGTATCAATATACTATTAAACATTGTTATAATAGTCACACTCATCATACTTAATAATTGAAACTTTTTTTCATGCTTTTGGATTATTTGATTAACATCTTATTTACTCTCACTCGCGAAATAGCTTCCTCATATTTAAAAAACAAATTGAAATTGGGATTGAGTTAGATTTAGAATCACTAATTATTATTAACTTCAAAATTTCTTGTGCAAAAAGTAGTGCAAGAAGAAACAATAATTAATTATTTTTACTTTAAAGTTTCTTGAAATTATTCATTTCATTTTGATTTTATGATTAATTATTTTTTTATTTTTAAGTCTTTTATATTTTTTTAGTCATGTTAGTCTCTTCAATTAATTTTTAACTTAGATATTTCAGATAAAAAAATATTGTTGATATTCAACTATAAATTTCATTAAACTTTTATTCATAACTATAATAAATTAAATATTTTTTAAAATTTCACACGGTTGAATCTTAATATTTATTTATTTTAGCATTTTTTTTTCCTATTCTTCTCTCCTCTTCTTTTTTATCACTTTCATCTAAAACTCTAGAAAATTTGAAATTAAAACTTAAATAGCATTAATATTTTTTTAAGAATGTTGTTGTTCTATCTAATACAATTTTTTTGGAGAGAAAATGTTAGCATAGTTGTTTGGCGCTTGAAGCAAATTGATTCTTCTAAAAACGAAAACAAAATTAAAAAAAAAAAAAAATGATTCCCCACTTTATTTTTTAGATGTTTCAATC
This sequence comes from Vicia villosa, assembly GCF_029867415.1. Classification (NCBI taxonomy): domain Eukaryota; kingdom Viridiplantae; phylum Streptophyta; class Magnoliopsida; order Fabales; family Fabaceae; genus Vicia; species Vicia villosa. The sequence continues at coordinate 51,845,872 of NC_081184.1, forward strand.
AAATAGAGAAAAGGAAAATTAACCACTAAAATCCTATACTTCCGATCTCAAGCAATGAGTATACACTAAGCTCCAAAGCCAAAAAATAAAGTTTATTGATAAATTATGAAAACTTACGTGAATAAGAAAAAGGTAATGAACTAACCCTACCCTGAAATAGACCAAAGTCTAATTTGGAATGTGTTGATGTGTTGATAGGTATAAGATATATCATTATGCACGGTGCATAAATATTTAAATATTGTTTATATTACTCAAATTATTATATTTATTACTCAAAATAATATACAAATTACTCAAAATAGTATAAATATTACTCAGAACAATGAATATATTACTCAAAATAGTTAAAATTCGATATTACTCAGAATGGTGTAAATATTACTCAGAATAGTGTACTCATTACTCACAATTAATAATTACTCTTAATTAATAGATGTGTACAAATAATGCATATATTATTCATGGATTATGATATTATTACTCATTTCTAACTAAAATGTTACTCGGAACAATTTAAATATTACTCGTACGAGACTTATGCACCGTGCATAAGGATATATCTTATGCACATCAACCTGACCCGTCTAATCCATGCAAGACATAATCACCCAAGTCTCATTAATCAGGCCAACTATGAAATAAGCACACACTAGTGATGCATCTAATCTAGGTTTGGAGGAACTTGAAGATAGTGAGATTGCAAGACTTACAAGATCTTATGGCATCTATCACCCAAGTCTCATTAACCTTGGCAAACTTGGAAATAAACACACGTTAGAGATGCACCCAACCTAGGTTTGGAGGAACTTTGAGACAGTGAGATGGTAAGGCTTACAAGATCTTATGACATCTATCTTCTTAGACACAGTTGTCCTTAAAGATAATTCTAGGACCTTCAAATTCATGCTATAAAGCCTTCGGAACAATTTATATTTATGTACAGACAGTTCTAAACCTTAAGTCTCATGTTTGCAGATACATCACTCATTATCAAAAACATGTGAATAACGACCATCATTAAGATGTTCATCATCATCATCATATTCAACTTGATTTTAAATCACGAGACCTACTCCAGTATCTAAAGGTTTCTCCTTTAGAGTTCCAACATTAACTTAAACTTTTATCATAAGATCAATCCACAACTTTCTTAAACCTTCTTAAACCAGTATTTAAGTCTTTCACTCTCTCAGCACTGAAATGATGTAAAATGGATAAAGATGTTTCTAAGAAGAGAGTGAGTAAGAGAGAATAATAGAATATCACATTTCTTATGTTGAGAATAGAACGTGGGTCCTCTCTTCTATAGGAGAAAAATACTGGAGACATGATTAGGAGAAGAAATTTTTTTAACCCAAGAGGTTGATAAACATACACTTCTCATTGATGCAACCTCTTAAGAACGTGCTCTTTACATCCATTTAGAAGAATTTGAAATGTGTGATGTTTGAAAAAGCAAAAAGAATTCTTATGGATTTTAATCTAGCTATAAAGGCATATATCTCATCGAAATCTTCATCTCTATCTTGTGCTTGCAGGTATAATCAAGAAGTGATCCAAGATGGTAAAATTTATGGATAACAAAGATAGAAGTCAACTAGTAGTTGCTTAGTTTTAATGATGACAACATTTGAAGTCAAGCAACTCTTGAAGATAGGTCAAGCGGTCAAAGATGCACAAGATGATTGATCAAGTTATCCTCTCGAATCAAGGTACTGACACTTGTTTAAAGTCAATACTGGAGTCCAACAACTTTTAAGTGAAGATTTTAGTTTCAAGGATCAATGGTGCTTTAACCTCTAAAACTCGAATATGATGGTAATCAACATAGACATATTTCAAACCCAATTTAGAAGACTAAATGCTCTTGTGTAATACTAAAGTAAAAGATAATTATGCTAAGACTTGAAGCTTCAGAGTATGAAAAAGAGTAAGTATAAAATCTCGTGTGTTCGTATCTGTCTGAGTGACTAGTGTCTTATAAAGACACAATTCCATTTCTAGAAACATTATGGATAAATCACAGTCACACTAAAAACCCTTAAGAAGCCTCTCATTTTTTATTTAAATCTCCAAAAAAAAGTTGACGTCTAGAGAGTTGATTAGAGGAATGTCTAATTGGTTAGGGGACTTTTTCTAACTGTCTAGTCGATTAGACCATAAATCTAATATAATATATCATGATTGATTTAGTCTAAAATCGATTATAACAGTCTCTTAATGATTAGTAATGTCTCTATATCAAAACATTCCTTTTGTGTCCTTGGAAATAGATTTTTTATGTTGTCTAATCGATTAGGACATTGAATATGGCCATAGATTGTTTCCAAATTTATGCCACGTCTTGGACTATAAATAGAAAGCTTCTCTATTATTTTTAAATATTAAAAAAATATGAAAAAAAACTCACTTTTAATTTCTCTCATCACCTCTATAAATCTCTAATATTTTCTAACGTATTTTAACAGTATTGCTACAAGAGTGTTCTTGAATCTAAGTTAGGATACTTATTCTGAGTGAGGAAAAGTTAATAAATTTACCAAGAATGTATTTTTCTCTTGAGTAAATAATTCTTTGATATGAAGTTGATATTTTTGGTTGTGAGCTAAACCATTTGAAGCTCTTGTTTGTATTTGGAGAATTGTATTAGGAAGTCTCTATTTGGTTCATGAGTTTCTCCATTGAAGAAAAAGATCTCTCTTGGTTTGTGAATATTAGCTAATAAAAATATCCATAACGGTTCTGTTAGATGAAGATTTCGTTTAGAAAGAATATCCTTTTGAAGAGTTAGAATTCGAAGGAAGATGGTTACTGATGACCATTTTTGAGTTATGGTTACTGATGACCATTTCTGAGTTTAAAAATGGCTACTGATGGCCATGTTTCGAGAATGATTGTTTAAGTTGAAATGAAGATAGTTAGGAATGGAGCTAGTTCGAAGAGAATCATCTCTGAGACTTAAACGTGACATTCTCGGTTCTGATCACGTTGCCACGCGTCGAAAGAGGATTCAGGAGGGAGGACTTGAATTTCGAAGTAGTTTGTGTAACTGCACAAGGACATATGGCATCCCATGGATTCTCGTGGGTAACGTGGCATCAGATTAGTGTAGGACCGTTAGGGTCGAAATTGGTATAAATAAGGGTCTTAATGTTAGGATTCCGTGTGTTCATTTTGTACAAATCACTCACAAACCACTCAAGTATCAAGTGTTTAGAGAACGAGTTCGCTGAGAAATGTACGTATGACACCAACACCAGTTTAATACATTTGTATCTTTCTTTACTCAAGTATCTTTTCATTATTACTACTTTCGTTTACTTTCTGTTATTTACATTCCTGCATTTCTTTTATTTCGTTTAACTTTTATTTCGAAGCATTTAACATTCTTGCACTTTACATTCTTGCACTTTACATTCTTGCACTTTACATTCTTGCACTTTACATTTCTGCAGTTTATACGCTTTATTTATACTTCTTTGTCGAAAGCCATACTTACGTGTATAACAAGTGTTGTTTTGATTAAGTGAATATTCATTCGATCACATCACACACAAGTTTTCTTGAAGTCAGAACAAACAAGCATGAATCAAATCATATCGAAAGACAATTGTTTGACTATGTCCTAGGATCAATCTAGTCGATCCTGCGAGTAACCAAAGTATATTTTATAGTTTGGAGGACTAGCGGTTGTTTACCGGAAATCACGGTAAACAAATTGGCACGCCCAGTGGGACAGTGTCAAATAGATTGTTATTAATTGATTGTTTTATTTTGTCTAGAAAATATCAAGACCTTGTATGGACCTTATGAACGGTAAATTAACCAACAGTGCACAACCGATTCCTAAACGAAGGTACAACAAGAAAATGGTCAATGCGGCCAGTGGAGGGGGAGATCAAGATCCCCCACAAGAGTCAGGAACAGTAGCGGCAAGATGCGAACGTGCTCAAGACCTATATGAAGATGTCCTTTGAAAGTATCCAAGGTATGCTTAGTCGGGACCACTCGTTCAGCGCGTTTTTTAGATTCTTCTTGAAGGATTTTTATGAGATTCCCACACACGAACCAGTCTAGAAAAGGAGGGCTTAAAGCCACACCAAAATCAGCACTAGGTAGTGGAGGAAATTTTGGAGGATGAAGTTCGAAAGCCACTTTATAATGTAGTTCAGGTCGAACAGACGTAGGCAATTTCAACTTATCCAGTTTAGCGGAAAACTTTTCACGTAAAGTGACCGCAGCCTCACGAACGGTCCGACTAAGATCATCAGGCCTGTAGATAGTTTCAAAGAATTTCTTAAATGCTTGGATTTCTTTAATATGAGTCGAAGTACCTCTATGGAAATTCTCCTGCACATCAGCAAAAGCTTCAGTTAGTTCCCGAGTAAGGCTTTTAGCATCGAAGATTTGCATGGAATAATAATCTGTCCACGATTAATGAAAATCTATGGTAGAGTAAAAAGCAGGTTCGAAAGAGACGGGAGACAAAGTGGTGATGCCAACATATTTGGAGATTTTTGACTCATATTCATCCTCTGCCATATGCGAAGTGTGTAGACACATGTGATTCCTTTTGTCATATAAGCATTTCGGTGATATAACAACTTTGGGGTGAGGAAAGCTTCCCAAATAGCCATGGATTCAGCTTGTTAGTCGGAAGAAGTTGCTGGGAATTCTCGAGTAAACCATTCAGGACCCACCTTCCGTTGTACGAATGGAGCCATCGAGGGACTGAATTGATAACGTTTAGCGAACATCATTATGTACGCCAAGAAGGTTTCACAAAGCTTGCCAGTTTCTTCTTTCGGGGTTAGGTAAGCCAGTATGGTTCCTTCTACTGTTCGATTCTTTATAGCTGCACTTTCTTCATCCACGACACTTTTGTATGGGAGATGAGCCTCAAAAGTGGCATTAAGCCATAGTTGCAACAACTAGAAAGGACCAGCAAAAAGAAGAGATCCTGTTTTGTAGTTCTTAACAAGGTCTGTTGCTTCACCGAGATTCTCGTAGAGAAATCCTAGAATTAACTGGCTTAGGTTTAACTTTTTCCCTGCATTTAGCTGGTTAGCCATGCAAAGGTATCTCTTTGCCACTTGAATGGACCTAGAACAAAAGACGCATCTCGAAAGCCAGAGTGCTAAAAACGCAATGTGTTCTTCGTCTGAAACTTCTGTGGTTGTTTCGTTGTGGTATTGTTGAATGAAAGCAGTATAAGTGACCGTCGCTTCATTGAAATTGATGGTGTCAGTATCCATGAAATCGGGGTCGAAGGTTTCCCCAGTTGGTCGAAGCCCTGTTATAGCAGCTACGTCGAAGAGGGTAGGGGTAACCATTCCGCATGGAAGATGGAAAGCATTATGAGAAGCATCCCAGAAATAAACTGACGCTACTAACATGGTTTGGTTATATTCTAGGCCTGTTTTGGATAACTGGATTAGGTCATAAATCCCTAATTGTTTCCAGAAAGAAGCCTTTTGTTTTTCCACCTTCGCTAGCCAAGCGTAATACAATTCCGGATCTTTTGCTAAAGGAATTGACCTAAAGACTTTCACAAAATTGGTTACATAGTTTAACCTAATTTTCTCTAAGACCAAAGAAGTTTCAGTTGAGGTTTCTTTTGTGTTATCAGGATCAGCTGAGATTGGATGACCTTCTTCATCTATCTTATTCTTGCTAACTAAAGGTCTATTTTTATAATAAGCAGGGAAAAATTTACTCAAAGAGGGGTTGTTTCCTCCTGGTAAAGGACCCATGAAAGCATGAGTTTTTCTAGAAATTTCAAAAGGAATGATTACCTAAGAAGCATAGATGGCGCGCGCCTCTGCATCGTTTGGGTCTGGAATGTGTTCTTGATTCTTTATCTGTGTAGGATTTTGAAGCTTTTTGATGGGTTGAAGAGCATTGGAAGAAGACGCCATGAGTAAATTTGATTTAGGAAATAGGTTAAACTAAAGCCAAAGAGGATTTTTCTTGTCTATGTTGAAGGCAAAGAAGTTAGGAGTGGAAGTTATGCGAGGGTAGAAGTTCAAGTATTTAAAGGTTTAACGGAAACCCTTTCAAATCTTTTGGATAAAATTCAAAAGACACGCGGCAGGCGCTGATTTAATCCAACGGCGGTCGAATAGTTATTAGCCTTACTCCTAGTATATAGGAGTAATGATCATGAAGTAATGCCAGAACATGGGAATGTAAGTTCTGAGAAGACATCTTTGAAAATGACAAGACGTTTTGAAAGTAGAGTCATAAATGATTATGACGTTAGTCAGTTGTCTTGGAACTCTAAGAATTGAGTAAAACGAAATCTCATCATGACAAGAAACACCTATTTCTCTTGTTTTCGAAACAGGCATTTATTGGGGGCAATTTGTTAGCTGAAGATTTCGTTTAGAAATAATATCCTTTTGAAGAGTTAGAATTCGAAGGAAGATGGTTACTGATGACCATTTTTGAGTTATGGTTACTGATGACCATTTCTGAGTTTAAAAATGGCTACTGATGGCCATGTTTCGAGAATGATTGTTTAAGTTGAAATGAAGATGGTTAGGAATGGAGCTAGTTCAAAGAGAATCATCTCTGAGACTTAAACATTTTTTGCGAAATACGTAAAGTACTGAAGCTTAACGTGTTTCCGTGACATTCTCGGTTCTGATCACGTTGCCACGCGTCGAAAGAGGATTCAGGCGGGAGGATTTGAATTTCGAAGTAGTTTGTGTAATTGCACAAGGACAGATGGCATCCCAAGGATTCTCGTGGGTAACGTGGCATCAGATTAGTGTAGGACCGTTAGGGTCGAAATTAGTATAAATAAGGGTCTTAATGTTAGGATTCCGTGTGTTCATTTTGTAAAAATCACTCACAAACCACTCAAGTATTAAGTGTTTAGAGAACGAGTTCGCTGAGAAATGTACGTATGACACCAACACCAGTTTAATACATTTGTATCTTTCTTTATTCAAGTATCTTTTCATTATTACTGCTTTCGTTTACTTTATGTTATTTACATTCCTGCATTTCTTTTATTTCGTTTAACTTTTATTTCGAAGCATTTAACATTCTTGCACTTTACATTCTTGCACTTTACATTCTTGCACTTTACATTTCTGCAGTTTATACGCTTTATTTATACTTCTTTGTCAAAAGCCATACTTACGTGTATAACAAGTGTTGTTTTGATTAAGTGAATATTCATTCGATCACATCACACACAAGTTTTCTTGAAGTCAGAACAAACAAGCATGAATCAAATCATATCGAAAGACAATTGTTTGACTATATCCTAGGATCAATCTAGTCGATCCTGCGAGTAACCAAAGTATATTTTATAGTTTTGAGGACTAGCGGTTGTTTACCGGAAATCACCGTAAACAAGTTCATGAGCTCAACCACATTAAATGCGCTATCAATTCGAGATCAGCCCAGTTAAAATCTCTTTTGATTTTTAAGTTGAGCATGGAGTAATATTTTTTAGAATCTGAGCCATAAAGAAAAATTTGGGAGTCGAGAGGGTGAATTAATGGAATACGCCACAATAGGGGGTAAGTATGGGATTTATAAATCGTGGAGACATCGTAACTGTTTATGGAAATTCTAATTGATATTTAAAATGTTTAGTGCCACGACTAATTGATAAGCTAAAAGTAATGTTTAAAGAACCAAAGAAAAATACAAGAAAATAAGAAAATATTACACTAGTAATTATTACACTAGGATTTACAAAAACAAGGAAATAAATGGAAGGGATGCCCAAAATTGATGGAAAAATGTCATTTTACGTTTGATTAGTGAACAGGCAAAAAATGAGAGACACAATTGTTTCCTCTTAGCTATAGCCCAGATGTATCCTCTTCCAAATCAGGAGTAGATTCCAAACATATATGTACATTACACATTTGTTTAGCACCCAGAGCAGCTGTACTTCAACAGTGGTCTGCACACCTGTCGAAATGATGTCCTAACATCTGATTGGACACCAGTTCCCTTCTCATGGAGCACAAGGCTTAGTTTGATTATGAAGCATTATACCTTTCCTTGATCACCTTCACAAACTCCAGTAACAGTCCAGGCCTTAGATATACCATCAGCAGCAAGACTCGAAGTCTCTTTCAAGAGTTTGTAAGACTCTTGTAGATGCCAAAATAAATGGCTCTAATCATTAGTGACAGAAAACACCCAAGTTTACATCAGATACCATGCAACAAAATCACACCTCAAGGCTTCTCAACAACATTTAGGCAAGGTGCAATAGTCTTTACACAACACACCCAGAACCAATGTGTCATTATTGGTTTAAAAATAGATCAACCCAAAACAGCAACTCTCCACCAAAGTTGCAAATCTGATGACATCACCTTCTGACACAAATAGTCCATCCTCCACTTCAAGGGACCATTCAGACATGTAAATACCTCCTTCTCTACTGATACTCTAACATCACAGCTTTCCTTAGCACTAATTGGTACACCTCATCATAGATGAATTTTCTTTCCTCTGTCACACACTATCCTTTGTTCCTTGTTCAATGAAAATTCTGGTGCCTGCTTTGATACACCCTGAGTCTCACCCAGATACAAAGCAGGGTGCCTGCTTTGATACCTATTAAAATTCTGGTGCTTCAGGGTTAAGATGTCAAATCCTGTGTTGAGACATATTTTCTGATATGAACACATGAACAAGATAAACATAATGTTCAAACAAAGCTGGAAATTAATTGAACATACAGAATTGTTAACCCAGTTCAGTGTACAACAACACCTAATCTAGGGGCTACCAAGCCAAGAAGGAAATCCACTATTAGTAGTCTCAATTCAAAGTATTATGCAAACAACCTCTGGTTCACACATAAAACAACTCAAGTTTACTGACTTCTCACTTAATCCCTCTACCCATTAAAACTTCTACCTAAGAACTTCCTAGATAAGAGAAACCCCGCTCACTGCCAATCACCACGGTGATGTCTCACTAATAACGACATACATTACCGATATTGACGGCTCTTAACCATAATTGTCAATTCAAACATAACACGATTAAGAATCACTTAACCGACAAATACTTAACCAAGACTCTTGACTAAGAACAATACTTAAAGTTGCTTAAAAGCTTCCTCCAAGAACAATAATCAACTTTATACTTCACAATTTAAGAGATATAACAGAACCTTACAACTCAAGGAACACAATCCAACTCACATGTCAAGTGGATTACACCAACCAACCCTCATAGATAGTGGTACAAAACAACAAGCCTTAGTTTTTATACATCTTGGACTCGTGTTTTAACCTACGTAACAATACTTCTATTTATAACCTTTTCCCAGCTAGATTTGGGCTTCAATCACAACATATAAGCTGCTACAAATTTGCATAAGATTCTGAATAAAAATAGGTCTTCAATCAAATCTTCCTAAATTATCTCCATAATTAGAAAGTGAATATTTTGCTTTATTCAGTCTTGAATCTGTCAGTCCTACTTTTATTCTGGCTTGAACCTATCAATCCTACTAATTCGCATCGGGAATATCTACACAAGATTCTCAGAATATTATGTATCTGTTTGGATCTTGACCTAATCCAACAGTCGAGTCCATAGCAACCATGATGTCTAACAACTTCTGCATAGGACATCTTGTCTGACATGTGGCTCCAGATGATGAAAAATTCATCTCAACATGTTCTTTTGTAACATAGGACATCTTGATTAATCTGTTCTTTTTATCAAGATATTATACCCTATGTAACATAGTGTTGTAGTATTTGTTTTACAAAAATTAATGCCAATCCTAAAACACAGAGAGCTAACAGCAGTGATGTCTCACAAATAACGATATATGTTAGCGATATTGACGGCTCTTGACCACAATTGTCAATTACAAACAATACAATATTAAGACTCACTTAATCAATAAATACTTGATCTTGCTTAAAAGCTTTGATCAAGAACAGTAGCTTGAAACATAAGCAACACACAGTTAGATAAATGTATCAAGGATACCTAAATTACACATTTACATTCAATACTTCACAACTATTGAATGCCTGACAAAAATTACAACTGAATAAACAGTCCTACTCTTCTATCAACATGATATTAGAGAGGCTCACATTGAAAGGCCAAACTCTAACCTAATACCGTAAGCTCTGTATTTTAACAGGTTTGTAGTATGTTATTTATAGCACATATATGGTTTGGACTTGGGCTTCAAATTGCAGTAGGGAGACTGCAACAGATCTGTAAAATATTCTCCAAGAAAATAATCTTCAATCATTAGTTTCTTAAATCTTCTCCAAATTTAGAATCCAATGAAATCTTCAAAACAGATCAAATCTCTTATCCCTGTATTAAGCGTTATATAGGATTGCATAATATTCTCCAAATATTTTACATCTCTAACACTTAAAGCAGAATCCAAAAGCCCAATTTATCCTTTAGTCACGATGTTAAACAATCTTTGCATAGGACATCTTGTTTAACAAGTTACACCAAATGTAGTTGATAGTGAAATAACTGCATGAAATCAGCAGATCAATGAAGTCGCCATCGATTGTTTATTTATCCCACGAAATGGGAAAGGAAAACATCGAGTAAAACCTAAAGGGGAAAACAAACAAAGATCTTACGACCAAGAGAAAGGGTAAGGATGTCGGTTACGCAATGGGAAATGATTAGCACTCCTCACGTCCGTCGTACTCGACGGGATCCGCTCTTGTTAGTCCAATGCTAAAGGGAAATGCATGAAAAATAGGATGAGAAAAGAAACACGGGGAATAGAAAGAAAATATATACAAAATTGTGCTCGTTCAGGCCCCGCAACCTAATGCCTACGTATCCCTTTCAGGAATCAGAGTCACCGTAATTCGGCTCAAAAGTTTTGGTGTTTGTGTGTGTTTTAAAATGAACAAAGAGAAGTACAAATAAGTGAAATAAACAAATTAACCATTTAATTAATTAGTTAAAAATTGAATAAATTAATTAATCAAAGTTAAGAAAAATCAATTAGTAAACTAATTAATTTTAATTAACAATAATCAACTAACTAAAACAATCTTTAATTAATTGATTAAAAGCTTAAAATGTGTAAAATAAAATCAAGTAAGATAATTAAAAGTCTAAACTAATATTTTTGGGTTTTTTAATATGAAAATAAAGTATAAACTAAAACATGTTTTTGTATTTTTAATATGAAATTAAATCTAAAACAATTTTTGGTAAAGAAAACATAAAAGAATTAACAAAGATATTAATGGGCTAAAAGAAAAGGCAAATAAGTAGGTGTCAACAAGTAAATTACGGATTGAGCCCATTGGAAAGAGAAGCCCAAAGTAAATAAGAAAGTCTGCCAAGAGTGTGCGAATTCGGAACAGGGGTGTTGAGCTAAAAAACGAGATTGGATCATAACAAGATAACCTGGCCCAAGATTTTAAACTAAGAAAACCCTAAAAAAGCTAAGGAGTTCGTCCTATCTCTACCAAACTGTCACGTTTTGATTTCAAATTCCTTTGTTCTCCATCAGTTCTCAGAAAACAGCAACAACAAAAAAAGATCAAACATTCCTCAACCCATCTCCCTCAGCATTCAATCGGTCCTCTCTCTCAATACGCTCTCTGCAACAGCCCTATACTTCCTATGCTTCATCGATTCTCTCTCTATGCCCTCCACCTAAACTTTTAATCTATCTCGAATTCTCTATCTTAAACCAAACTCTGTTCCCAATTCCCTCTCATAATACTCTCTCTTTTCTTTCGCATAAACTCTCTCGGTTTCACATCTTTAAATCCTCTCAACATAATGCCCTATACTCACATCTCAACAAAATACTCTCTATTCTTATAGCTCTCCTCTCGAAACAACAACAACAATAATCATGGAAACATAGTAACAATCAAACAATCATGGCAACATAGTAACAATCAAGATTATTTAGACAACAAGTATAACAAAGCAGTAATTTTGAGCAATGAACAAAAGACACAATAGGTTTGTGAGAGTAGAAAATAGGGACTCACATGGTTGGAGCCAGTCCGACGGTATTCCGATTCCGGTGAGATAGAACAGAAAACCAGAGGGGAGATAATAATGCTTCCTTGTGCCTTCGTCTTCGATTCTTTCGCTTCAGGAAATTGGCTACGCCGTGTCTGTGTCGGTTTTGCTATGGTGAGTTTGAAGGTGTTTGCTGTGTGGCTGAGTACAGGTGATGCAAAACAGTTGTGCGATGAACGGATGAATGATTTGATCTCGTGAATTGTTGAATTTGCAGATCCAATTGCTTGAATTGCTGCTACTCGGCTTACAAGTTTTAGTGAAGATAGTGTTGATGCAAATATGTAACAGGTGTGCAATTTGAGCTGTGTTGAAGATACAATGATGCTTGAATTGATAAGTTTGGTTTTATGAATTTTATGGATGAAGCTGGATCGAAGAAATATACGGGTAGAGTAGATCAGAATAGTGATTAAGCTTTGGAGGAGAATCTCTGAATTTATTTTGACAGCATAACATTGTAATTTTTCTCCTCCTCCTTTTCTGTGTGGTCATGAGCTGTATTAACAGAAAGAAATTGGTGAAATTTGAGAGGGAGTTTTCTGAGTTTTGGAAGCAATGAGGTGGCAATCCGTGTAACATTGTGAGGTGAATTTCGCCATTGATAATTTTGAATGAAGGGTGAGATCTGATTGTAATGGAAATGTAATTTGAGTTTGAAATTTTGATGGAATGTTTTGGCTGGAAACGTGAGTAGCTGAGATACTGATGTATGAAGAACAGTATGAGAAGCATTGGCTTTGTTGTGAGTTCAAGCGTGAACCGTGTGAAATTTTTGAGTGGGTCCCCTAAGAATTTCATCTTCTATCTATTAAATAGACCTAGAACAAAAATACTAATTATACTAACAACAATAATGGTCAATAATAACCATTAAAACAAGCCAAATGTCGGCGAACCCTCTCTTAGGGTTTGTGGAAACTCATGCAGAACCAGGAAAAAGTATAGCGGAGAGAGATCTTCAGGAGAGGAGTACGAAAAAAGTTAAAGTGATGGAGATAGGGCAAGGAGCTGGTGATATCGGAGGGGTGGAGGGACGAGTTTTGTCGTTCAAAGAAGTCATAACTGGTAGAGGAGAGGTTAGCATGGAAGATGATAGTAGCTCTGATGAGGTGGATGAAGAGATCTTGGAGGATGCTGGTGGTGGAATAACAGTTGCAGAGGAGATAGTTGAAGGCTATGAATGCCCTACCTTTATTTTCTCTGAAATAGAGGAGAAGCGAATTCAGAGGCCTTGGCGCAGAGGAGTGATTGTGAAACTGCTGGGTAGAAGGATTGGATACAAAGCGCTAGAGAATAGACTTAATCAGATGTGGGTTCGGAAAGGTGTTATCAGCATTATAGATTTAAGCAATGACTACTATCTTGTAGCCTTCTCTCATGAAGACGATAAGAAGGCGGCTATGGAGAATGGGCCATGGTTTATATATGATCATTACCTGACAGTGAAGGATTGGAGACCAAACTTTCAGCCGAATTGCGATACTATCGATGAAGTGGCAGTATGGGTGAGAATATCGGGGTTACCTATTGAGTATTATGATCAACGAGCTTTGTCAAACTTTGGTGATCGTATTGGGCGTACCATCAAAGTAGATAAAACTACTATAAAGCAAGAAAGAGGTAAATATGCTCGGTTGTGTGTGGAGGTGAATTTGTCTAAACCACTTTTGGCTCAATTCAGAATCAAGGGAAGAAGTTATAAGATTGAGTATGAAGGGTTGCATTTGTTGTGTCTAGTCTGTGGTAGGTATGGTCATGTTAAAGAAGGGTGTCCTCACAAGGGGCAAAGGAAAGAAGGATTAGTAGAAGGTGGAAATACTAGTGATAATGGTCCTTGTAAGATGGGAAGTATGCTGAATTTGCAGGATGAGAGTGATGGGCCGTGGAGAGTTGTCCAAAAACCAAGGAGGAACCGGAAAGTTACTGATGGCCGGAAAAACATGGGGCCGGTGAGAGTTAATGAGAGACACCAGATTGGTGGATCTAGATTTCTAATTTTGGAAAAAGAAGGTGTGGAGTTAAAGGATAATGATGGTGTTGAGACAAACACTATTAATGCAGAATCCTTAGTAGACCATAATAAGGATATGGAGGAAAATATTAAAGGAAAGTTCATGAATAATATGAAAGGAAATATTAATGGTACTGATTTGATGTGTCAGGTGGCAGACGTGGGAACAGAAAGAAATGATTGGAATTTATCCCAATCCTTGAATGTCCTGGAAATTAATGGAGACAACAGGAGGGGTAACAATACCGGTAAGAAGGTGTCATTTAATGCAAGCAGTGGTAGTAGAAGGCAGAATCAGGAAGTCAAAAATAAAAGCATTTCCTTGGCAACACGTGGAGGTATACAAGTGAATGAGAAAGGCAGTGGGATTAGTAAGAAGGGTATAGAAGGAATGTTTGGGAAAGTGGACCTTAGTAACCCTGAAGTGACAGACAAGTGGGAACTTTGTAACGTTAAGAGGAGAGAGAATGTAGTGGAAGTGGGAGACATAACATGGACTACTGTTGATAATATAGCTACAGATGGTGGTAGTGGAGTGGGGAGCTCCCATGCAAATATGAACACACTAATTGATTTAGATAAACCACCTGATAAATTTTCATTCGAAATGGAAACAACATTAAAGACACAAGAAGCTATAATCTTGGAGCCATTCACTGAAGGAGGAGGTGATGACTTACAAGATGAGAATGAGGTGGAAGAAACAGTAGAAGCAGTTAGTGAAACCCCACTATCTGTTTGAGTTCCGTATCTTATAGCTATTTTATGATGTGTACAAACCAAAAATTTATGGTGTGGAATTGTAGAGGTGCGGCTAGCCTTTCTTTCCATAAATATTGTAAACATTATGTAGATTCTTACAAGCCATCAGTTCTGGTTATTGTTGAAACGAGGTGTGAGCCAGGGAGACTTAAGAGCTCCTTCGAGAGGTTGGGGTTTGATGCTATGGAGAGTATTGAGAATAGGGGGTTTGCAGGCGGAATAGTTGTTGGGTGGAAGGAGTGTGAGATAAAGTTGCAAGCTTGGAGGAAGCATGATCAGTATATTCATTTTAAAGTCAAAATAGGAGACTCTATGGATTGGTGGTTTACTGCAGTTTATGCTAATCCGAATGAGATGTTAAGGAAGGTTATGTGGGAGGAGTTGCAGTCGCTACAATCTAGTATTAGTGGGCCATGGCTAATGGCTGGAGATTTTAATGAAATAGCTCATATTGATGAAAAGAAAGGGGGTGTCCCTGCCTCCTTGACTAGGTGTGGCAGATTTCGAGATAGGATGAGGATGTGTCGAATGAATGATATTGAAGCGCGTGGCCCTAATTTTACTTGGAGGGGTCCGATATACCATGGAGGCCAGCGTATATACGAGAAGCTGGATAGAGCCATGAGTAACGATGAATGGAAGGTTCAATTCCCAGACGCCTACGTTAAAGTTCTGATGCGTGTGGAGTTTTCAGATCATCACCCAATCCTTATTAATCTGAGCGAGAATTTTTGTGTAAGGCAACAACGTCCCTTCAGATTTGAAAATGCTTGGCATTTAAATCACTCTTACCAGGAGATGCTGCTAGATTCATGGACAGAAGACCAATCTATAACTATTAATCTGAAGAAAGTCGTAGAAGGGATTGAGAAATGGAAGTTTGAGTCTTTTGACAGGGTTAAGAGAATGAAGCAGAAGATTCTTAGAAGACTGGAAGGTACTCAAAAGAGGCTTCAGATTCAAGATAACTATGGTGGTATGAGGAGACTTGAGGCTAAGTTGCAGAAGGAATTGAGTGGTATTTTGAACCAAGAAGAATTAATGTGGCACCAGAGATCTCGTTCCTTATGGCTTTCGGATGGCGATCGTAATACTAGATATTATCATATGAAGACGATTGCGAGAAGAAAGCGTAATAAGATTTTGATGTTAAAGGACACGAATGGCGCTTGGCTTGAAGATCCAGATATCTTGCAAGAGCATGTTACGTCCTTTTATAAGAAGCTTTTTGCGTGTCCTGAGAGGTGGTGTACGTGGATTCAAACTGATGTGACGTTCCCAAAGTTGTCTGCCGAAGCCTTGGTTGGGATGAAGAACGATATTAATACGGAAGAAGTGAAGGCTGCTCTTTTTTCCATGAAGCCTTGGAAGGCACCTGGGCCAGACGGATTCCCTGCAGGGTTTTACCAGAAAGATTGGAATATTGTTGGGGGGAGTGTTTGTAAGTTTGCTAAAGATGCTTGGAGTAAGCCTGGTATGGTTGCGGATATTAATAATACGGACATCTGTCTTATTCCTAAAATTAACCAGCCCCAATTGGTTACTCAATTCAGACCCATATCGCTTTGCAATACGATTTATAAAATCATAAGTAAAGTTATAGTGGGGAGATTAAAGCCGTATATGTCGTTTCTGGTCTCTCCTTACCAAACTGGCTTTGTTCCAGGGAGGTCCATACAGGAAAATATTATCATTGCCAAGGAGGTGCTGCATAGTATGAATAACAAAAAAGGGAAGCGGGGTTACTTTGCCATCAAGATAGATCTATCGAAAGCATACGATAAATTGAATTGGGAGTTTATCTGGAGGATTTTACAGGAGATTGGGCTGCCAGAGAAAATGATAAATCTTATAATGCACGGAGTGTCGAGTGTTCAAACAAATGTTAATTGGAATGGAAATAGAGGAGAATTTTTTAGACCTTATAGAGGCATACGCCAGGGTGACCCTATTTCTCCGTATCTCTTCGTTTTATGCATAGATAAGCTTTCACATTTAATTGAGCATGCAGTTCAGACGAAGAAGTGGAAGCCAGTTCAAGTTGGAAGGAATGGTGCTAGTATCTCGCATTTGATGTTCGCAGATGATCTGCTCTTGTTTGGAGAAGCAACTGAGAAGCAAATTCTGTGCGTGAAAAGTACTCTTGAAACCTTCTGCAGTATGTCTGGGCAAGAAGTGAGTTGTGAAAAGTCTAGCATTTTGTTCTCCTCAAATGTTTCGCGAAGTGTTAGAACCAAGCTAGCTATTATGTCAGGATTTCGAGAGACTAACAGTTTTGGTAAATATTTGGGTGTCCCGCTATCTGGAAAGAATTTGAAGAAGGCTGATTTTAGCTATATCACAGACCAGATTGCGCAGAAGCTGACGAGCTGGAAAGCTAGGCAGCTCTCGTTTGCTGGGCGCGTAACGCTAACGAAGAGCGTTTTAGAGGCTATTCCGGTATATCCTATGATGACTAACCTCCTTCCTAAGGCGTGTATTAATGAGATTCAGAAGCTTCAACGGAATTTTATATGGGGTGACTCTGAAAATAAAAAGAACTATCATGCAGTGAGTTGGGAAACTATTATAAAGGATAAGAGTGAAGGCGGTTTAGGCTTACGGGATTTGCATGTTATGAACCAAGCATGCATAATGAAGCTGGGATGCAAGATTATGAATAGGGAAGAGGATTTCTGGTGTAATGTGTTGAATCGTAAGTATAATTGCAACACGACAGATGGAATTCTTACAGCTAGACAACAGGATTCTAGCATGTGGAAGGCAATTGTTAAAACACATCAGGACTTATTGGATATAGGTGTTTGGCGTATCGGTGATGGCAAAAGCACGTCTGCTTGGGATGATAGATGGGTGGAGAAGGAGAAAAGTATTAGGGACCTTAATATCCAAGTGCCTCATGATTTAGACAACATTAAAGTGTATGAATTATTGAGGGATGACGCTGATTGGAACTGGAGCAAAATAGATTGGCTCCCGACGCAGGTCAAATGGAAAATTGCTGCTATTTTACCGCCTGATGCGAGTAACGGAAATGATATGTTTATGGTTGCGAACAATGACGATGGCTCTTTTTCGATTAGCAGAATGTACAAGTATTTGACCCAGGATGATGAGAAGAGTTCGTGTAGCTCTTGGGGGCAAATCTGGTCGCTGCAAGTTCCTGAGAGAGTTAAGTGCTTCATTTGGATGTTAAAGCATGACAGACTTCTTACTAATTATAGGAAGAATTCCTTTGGTTGGGGGGATGCTGGTTGTAATATATGTGGCGGTGCGAATGAAACTACGCTGCATGCTTTACGAGATTGCAAAATGGTTAAAGAAGTCTGGGAGAAGAGGGTGCCGGTTAACATTATGCAGCAGTTCTTTCAAGTTGATCTAACTGCATGGATAGAGTTAAATATTGCTGGAAACACTTGGGTTACTGCTGACTGGAGGAACTTTTGGGCTATTGGTTGTCACACTTTTTGGGCTTGGAGAAACCGTGAAATGCATGATCAAAGCTTTCGAAGACCGACTCAGGAAAGGGAGATCATGGAGAGTAAGGTGAAAGAGTACGGGGAGGCCATTAAAGTGAGGAAAGTTGTTGCAGATAGGAGAGAGGAGGTTATAGATATCTGCTGGAGACGTCCAAAAGCGGGCTTTATTAAATTAAATGTGGACGGTTCGCATGAAGCAAATGGTAAGTCTGGCTGTGGAGGGATCTTTAGAGACGCAAATGGAGGTTGGCTGGGAGGTTTCTCGAAGTTTGTTGGCAATTGTAGCGTGGTTGTTGCGGAGTTGTGGGGTATTCTGGAAGGTTTGAAGATGGCGATTGATAAAGGCTTCAAGAAGGTAGAGGTTAATTCAGACTCGATGCTTGCAGTGGATATCATCCTGAACAGGGTGAAGGAGCAGGTTGTTTTTGTTAATCTGGTGGATAAAATTCGCTTGCTTATTACTAACTTGGAGGAGGTGAAGTTGGTGCATTCCTTTAGAGAAATCAATGGGTGTGCTCACTTACTAGCTGCTGCTGGTAAAGATTTACAAGGTGGTTTGGTGAAGTATCAAGAAATGCCCTTGTTCTTGGCTTCTGTCTTTGCAAAGGACCTTAATGGTTCTTGCTCCTCTAGATATATCTCTTTGTAGTTCTCTCTTTTTGGGCTTAGGCCCTCCTTTTTACCAAAAAAAAAAAATAATGGTCAATAATATTGGTTAGTAACTTCAAAAAATTTAAAATTTGAACTAAGAATTAAAATTGGAAAATACAACTAATATTGAATTAAAACTAAAGGGTGCTCGGATAGAATGGTATCATAACAATAAGGGTACCTCACATAAGTTTAAAGAAAAGACTGCTCGTGCCACTATTAATAATAGAGAAAAAGGATGAATCGAGATCTTAAGGAAGTTAGTTAAGTGTGATCATAAGGAGATGCTACTAAGGAAAGGATTAACAACAAATGTGAACGGCATAAACCTTCGAGGTGATCAAATGAGGAATATGAGCTTCCAAAAACCCAGAGGTGTTGTCGTCAACAAGGGTAAATAAGCTCTTATAAAGAAGATCTTTAACACCCTTTTAAACCCCGCGGCAATTAAATAAATAAATCAGAGTAACATGCACAAGGGCGTCACAATTCATAATTAAATAAACATTATCCGTCACTGTCATGCATTCACCAAGAAACATCTTAACATATCTCATAATTCAAAATCTCATGTTTACACAGCGGAATAAATCATAAACTAGCATCACATCATCAATGCTTTAATCCTCAAAATAAATTAACAAAACAGAATTATTATCATAAACTTAAAACATTGTGTTCCCCAGTGTTACATCTATCAGAGCATGACACCCGACGCTAACTAACATATTGACTCATGAGCTAATCCTCACCAAGTCGAAGCCGCTATCCTCAATCTGAAAAATATAGTATAAGGGTGAGTCTCATTCGCAATTAACAAATATTATTGCATTATAAATAACAATACTTCAATAGTTATATTATTCACCTGATTCATATATACTCAGATAATCCATCATCACATAAAATACTTATCACATAAAACATAATAATGAAATACATTCAGTCATGTTATCAAATTAATGCATATGAATGCAACTGACTCTATGCATGTGGTACCAAACATCATCAATGAGAATAACCCACCGACCGATCCAACATCGTCCAGATACAGCCCTGCCAGCACAAATTCCACACAATGGGAATTAAGCCCTTCACTTAATTCTCTCATCATTAGGATTCAGCCCTCATCAAATGACTATGAAATGAATGCAACATACACAACATACTTATATCATCATCATCATCATCATCATCATCAACATCATCATCATCATCATTATCATTAAGCATGATCATAGCTATATTAGCAATCATTCAATATAATTCAAATCATCATTAAAAACACAAGATCATATCACAAGGTTCATCATCCTCAAAACGGCACTCAAAACAGGCCTACAGATCAAAAGTTACGCATCATTGAACTTTCGAAGGAAATCACAAAACAGAATTTAACACACAGTAGCCATACGCGTATGCCCTAGTCCATACGTGTATCGCCTTTCCTCATACGCGTATCATACGCATTTCATCAGGACCAAAATGGCCCAGAAGGATCTTCCATACGCGTATCAGCCTCTTCATACGCGTATCAGCAGAACCAAAATCCTTCTTAAAATTTCCCATACGCTTATGACCACTCCATACGCTCCTCATACGCAATCTACCAGAACATGGTTTTTGGGACAGAGCAGCTGCATATCATACACGTATTGCCCTTGGGGATTGTCCCTCATACGCGTATAGCCTCATCCCATACGCATATGACACTGTTTCATACGCGAAACACTAGTAAATTTTTCTAGAACCTGCAATTTCGTACCAGTCCAATTCTCACTCGTTTCTACTCCTATCAGTCCACGATTTTGAGTCTAAAACAGTCCATTTTCACACTTTCGTTCATAGAATTCATTCATACTTATTAGACTATCATTCTATATCAAATTATACACCAAAACACCAATTTCTAACCAATTCTTTGAACTCCAAAAACCTAACTCTGACATATAATCAAATCGACCCAAACAACACAACCAATCATGCACTATCATTCATAATTACAATAAGAGATGATAATTGGAAAAGTCCCCCCTTACCTTAGCCAAATTCTTGATTTTGGTCTCTTCCTCTTTGTTCCTCTTTACGTTCCTCGGCTTTTCTCTTCAACTTCTCTTTTTTCACGTTCTCCACTCTTTTTTCTTATTCCCTTTATTTTATGAAAACATAAAATAATTAGTAATGGGTTTACTTACTTAGCACCCCCACATTACTAATCTCACCATCCGGCCCAATGGCCCTTAAACCATACTTCTCCAATAATCCCAATTTAAAATACTGATGTTAATTAATTAATCTAAAAATTCAATTAAGTTAATAAATCAGAATTTATGGGGTGTTATAGATCTCACTTGAGGAAGACATTAGGGGTTTGCAAAATCTCAAGATTGATAAAAATAATATGTATGAAGAGGAAAACCAAACAATATGTCATAACATATGGTCTAAAATCTATCTTAGGATTCTGAATCATCTCTTAAGAATGATTTTAGACTTAAGCAAGAAGGTGTCATTGTAGGGAAGGTTGATGGTTAGGATGGAGGTCATCTCAACTTTGAACAACCTAATTTGGTATAGTTGATGGTGTTAAGGATGTAGCAGACATCCTATACGACATGTTGATATAGCTGATGGTGTTACAGATATGGAAACTCTAGGTGAAGGTGTGAATGAAATATATTTTACTACAAATGGCAAGGAGTATAGATTGTTTTTAGAGAACATACAATATATAAATGTATGAATGAAAGGGTTGATTTCATTAGGTTGATGGATGAGAAAAGTGCATGTCTCAATAGGTACTTGAATATGGAAACTAAAGACCTTCTTAGTGCCAACATAATGAAGAGAACTCATGAAAAGGATCATGTAGTGAAGGTGAGTGACCTCATTGATAATCATGTATATTCTCGTGAGTAATCTATCTCTGTGAACAATAGAGTTCATGTTGGGTTTGTACAAGCTATTGAAGATGTTATCGAAGATGTTGATCACCGCAAAAAATTGCTGAGGAGAATGGATTTAAAGTGGATAGTTACTGAAAGGAAGACTCCAAGAGAAGTTTTGTCAATTAAAGAAAGTAATCAAGGGCTGGAAGATAACATTTGTGTCAGTATGGATGTCAACAACTTGAAGAGTGGTCATATGGAAGACAATGAAAATGTGATAATTCTAATTCTTGGAGAAGACATTATGCAATGTAGAGTGTTAGTCGAGATGCTAAAGCATGTTGTCCATCAAATGTAGTTTCAGTCTAAAGTGAGCACGTTGTCCATTAAATAAAAAATAATATAAAGATACAATAACAAAGAAATTAAAATACATAAATATATTATATTGATGTTTAAGAAAACTACAAATTTCACTCGAAACACAATAATGAAAAAAAATTGAAGTACCACAAATACGGTGTGTGTGTGTGTGTGTGTGTGTGTATCCTATACGAGTGTGTATCCATAATTGGTACTTCATTATTTTAGAAGTACCCATACTTCCGAGTTAATTGAGGGTGCGTGAGTAATTGAGAGAATTAAATGTAAAAATGAAATTTATAAGATGAAATGGAGAGATCCAGAATAAAGGAGATGTTGGGAAGAGACTGAAAATGAAATTTGTAAGATAAAATTAGGGTGAAATGATAAAGATAAACAGTGCATTGACTAATATTGAAATAAATTTTTCTAAATTGTATTTCGGGATTCCTGAAATATATTTTTAGAATTTTTTTTATAAAATGAATGTGTGATTCATTTACGCATGTATTTGATGTATTTTGAGTGCGTCTGAAAATGCATTTCTAAAATTTGAAAGAAATTTTTGAATTTTCACAGTGATTTTCCACCACTTAGAGTGAGATTAATTATCCCCCTTTAAAATCCAAGGCTCTAACGAAGGAAAAGCAACAATTCTATAGATATAGAATAGATTTTGGAGGGATTTTAAGGTGTTTGATTTTTCTAAACTAAAATTGATTTTGCCTCAAAAATTGATTCTACTTGAAATTAAAATTTATATCTTTTAAGTTTAAACGTGATTTTTACATTAAAATTTAATTGCTCAACTCAGTTTTACATAAATATATTTAAACATATATCAGTTCTATCAAATTCAACTCTATTAAAATCAATTATATCAACTCAATTCTGTCAAAATTAATTTATCCACCGCCAATCCAAACCAACATTAACTCACCCAGTTCGAAAAAAGAAAACTAGTTCACAAGCTGAATAACTAAACTCAGTCACATATGGATAATAACTAGACAGGCAAACACAGACTTTTGATCAGATAAAGTACATTCCTTCTCTTAAGCTTGCCTGAACTGAATAAAAGAGTTCAACATATAAATATCAAGACATCTTTGTTGGAGTGATTTTGTATTAATCCAATACCTATAGACACAACCAACTAAATATTCAAAATATCATTAAAATAGCTCGTGCAATTATTACGTCTTTTCAAATATTATTTTAATATATCTTGAACTTTAGATTGGTCTATCTATAGACCGTGCTCATTGATAACACGTAAATGTATCGTATATTTGATTCGATTTACATAAATTATATCTTTATTTTCATTTAATTTCGTTGCTTTATATTAGTATTATGCCGGTATTCTATTGTATTTTCAGGATTTAATGTTTACAAGCTCATGTGAGAAAAGGAAGAAAAAGAGGTAGAAATGGAGTAAAAATATAACAAAATATAAAAGAAAAGGGAGGAGGTGAAGGAATGAAGAGGAAAAGGAACAAGGCCCAAAGCGTGACCAAGGCCCAAAGCGCATGAATGATCAGTTGTAGGGTCTGCCGGTCGGTACTCTCCAGCCCCTGCCGGTCGGCACACACCATGCCACGCCGGTCGGCGCCCTCCCCTCCTGCCGGTCGGCATGTTCCTTTATTTAGTGTGCGACATGAGTCACACACTCACGCCCAGAAAGAAACGTTCGTCAAGCCCTAGTTTCTCTCCACCTATTTCTCCTCCGAAAAGTCTGCTACTGAGACGGAAGCAGCTAAATCTCCTCCTATATTTTCTCAACCCAGCTGAACCCGAGCAATATAAATACTCAACATTAATCAGAAAAGGAAGGAGGCTCCTCTTCTCTTTTCGGTAGAGCTTTTTCTTTTAGTTCTTAGGCAGTTTTTCTACCATGTAAAAGTGGTAGTTTCTCACATCGAGGAACTACCACACCATTAGATTTAGGTTCTGTTTCCTTTCATTACGCGAAGATTATTTCAAAAGTTAATTCTAGTACCTTTTATTTCATCATTTACAGGTTTTATTTTATGTTTTCTTATTTATTCTTATTTACCGTCGTTAATTTAATTGTCATGTTCTTCTTAATTTCCATCCTCCTGTTTAATTTGTTTACGCTTAATTCCATGTCCGGCTAAATTGTTTTGAGTCCGGTATGTGAGGACGGTCGTTTCCGACGGGACTCGGTAATTATTGTGTTGGTTTAAATTATTATTATTAAATTCTGTTTTGCCTTTAGTTTTTATTCTTAATTTAGGTAACCTTGTCACGAGAGTGAGAGGTTACTTACCACGATTTCGTCACGAGAGTGAGAAATCTATTAAGGTTCGAACCGGTACTGCGAGAGCGTGGGGGTCGAACCAGATAGTAAAAACTAGGCATTAATCTTAAACACAGCGAGAGCACTTTAGGATTAATTAGGACTTGTTTAGTTTTCAAAACGCGTTCTTTGATTTAAGTGGGCGAGCGAGAGCAGAATCCTACGGTTAAGGAGCGTGACTTTATTCAAAACCACGAGAGTGTGAGGTTTAGTCTTTAAGCTAATATTTTCCACTAAATATGTTTTTAACATTTTTAATAAGCCAATGAATTACAGAGTTCCCGAAGTACGCGGAATCACATTCCGGTCTCTCTTCTCTTATATTTATCTTAATCTTAGTTTTATTTCAGTTTTAGTTCTTAGGTTCCCTTTAATCAAACATTCATTAGCCTTAGCTTTACAAAGCAACAATAGATTACAGTAGGTTGACATTGGTCTCTGTGGTTCGACAATCTTTTATATTACTTCGATATATCCGTGCACTTGCGGACGCATCAAGTTTTGCAACAAATTATTGTGAAAATCAGTTTCTCAATTAAAGAACAAGAAATGCAAAACAGGAAATGCAGAATGAAGGAGAAAGAAGTTTTCAGGGAAAAGAAAATAATAGCTTGTTATTGACTTACACATGTGATAACCATGTCCATATATAGTATATGGTTATCTCTTAACTACCAATAAAAAAACTCTTATCCACATAACTCTATTAAGACTATAAACTATATTATATTCTCAACAGCCCCTCTCAAGCTAAGCATGGTGAATATTGATCATGCAAAGTTTTGAAATGAATTTATTGAAGGTTGAAGTGGATAAAGCTTTGGTTAGGAAATCGGCTAGTTGTTCATGAGTTGAAATTGGTAGAAGCCGTAGTAAGCCTTGCTGCAATTTTTCACGAACTAAATGGCAGTCAATTTCAAGGTGTTTTGTTCGCTCGTGGAAAACTGGATTGAGTGCAATGTGCATTGCACTTTGGCTGTCACAGTACAAGACAGGGAGTTTGGTACATGTAATGTGCAATTCCTTCATGAGAGCTATCAACCAAAGAAATTCACATGTAGCAAACGATAATGCCCGATACTCTGCTTCTGAAGATGACCTGGAAATGGTATTTTGCTTCTTCGCACGCCATGATATAAGAGAAGTCCTAAGAAAGAAACAATAGCCTGAAATGGATTTTCTTGAATCAATACATCCTGCCCAATCAGAGTCAGAGAAGCCAAGCAGTTGCAATTCAACATCTCTTCGAAACAAAATTCCTCTACCAGGACTGTTTTTCAGATATCGTATGACTCTGCAAGCAGCATGGTAATGTGCCATTGTTGGATTGTGAAGAAATTGACTGAGTTGTTAAGTGGCATACGTAATGTCAGGACATGTTGTGTTGAGGTATAGTAATCAACTTATCAAGCGCCTATAAGTTCCAATGTCATCAAAAGCTTTGCCATTATCAACGTGTAGTTTGACAGATGGATCGAGAGGTGTGGGAGCTGGTTTAGATCCAAGCATACCAGATTCTTGCAAGAGGTCAAGGATATATTTTCGTTGAGATAAAGAGATACCTGTCTTCGAGTGAGCAACTTCGAGGCCAAGAAAGTACTTCAATGTTCCCAAGTCTTTGATACTGAATGTTTCATCAAGGATGTGCTTGATGCGATCAAATTCAGACATAGAATTGCCGGCTAAGATTATGTCATCGACATAAACTAAAATGGTTGTGAAATGTATGTCAGTTTTCAAAGTAAACAGGGAATAATCAGAAGCAGATTGAGTGTACCCTTGATGCAACAGAAGAGCAGTCAGTTTTTCATACCATTTGCGACTTGCTTGCTTCAGACCATATAAGCTCTTTTGAAGTTTACATACTTGATTAGGTTTGTGGCATGTAACACCTTCAGGTATTGTCATGTACCCATCTTCTTTCAATTCCCCGTGTAAGAATGCGTTGTTGACATCAAGTTGGTGTAAGAACCAATTATTGATAGCTGCAGTCGCAAGGAGGGTTCTAACAGTTGTAAGCTTCGCTACTAGTGAAAACGTGTCAAAAAATCCAGTCCCTCGATTTGATTGTAACCTTTGGCCACAAGCCGCGCTTTATACCTCTCTATCGTGCCATCTGCTCTATGTTTCACTTTGAACACCCACCTGTTACCAATTGGCTTGACATGTGGTGGCAAATTAACTATGTTCCAAGTCTTATTCTTGTCTAATGCATCTAATTCAGACTTCATCGCTTTAATCCAATGTTCAGATAAGCATGCTTCTTTGTAATTCTTTGGTTCATGAATGAGAGAGATATTTGATGCAAAGACACGATGGGATGCAGATAAAAAATTCAATGAATCATTATTTGAAATTGGATAAATAACTTTGGATGTACCTGATGATGACTTGACTGCTGAAGCTTCAGATATATTGCACACATAATCTGAGAGATAATGAGGTGTCTGTTTGGTTCTAACAGGTCTTGAATGAGTGTTGCAATTCTCAGGGTCGTGTGTATCAAGTATATGTTGGGTGTCATGGTTCTCATCAGTGTTTTCTACAGTTTCAGGGTCAAAATTAGAATGGTGTAATGTGTCATTAGCTATGGTATTTTGGTTATCATGTTCATCATCAGTTGGTTCAATGTTCTGTGATGGAACATGTATGACAGGGTCATGTTGAAAATGTTCAGTAGAATCTTTGTGAAGGTGGTAATCCCAATTAATGGAATTAGAATTAAAATAAGGAAATATATGTTCATGGTGTATGACATTTCTAGAGACAAGAATGGAGTGACTGTGAATATCATAGAGTACCACACCCTTCATACCATTCTTGTATCCCAAGAAAACACATTTTCGAGCTCTTGACTCAAGTTTAGTTCGATGCACATTTAATGTGGATGAAAAAGCTAAAGATCCAAACACTTTAAGACTATGCATATCAGGATGTTCATTATGCAATATGAAATGAGGAGAAAGGTTATTTAAAACTTGAGTAGGGAGTTTATTAATGATGAATGTGGCATGTAAAACAGCATATGACCAAAATGGGGAGTTTTGACTGAAAGAGGAGAGCTCTTCCAACATTTAACAAATGTTGGTGTTTTCTCTCCACTCTACCATTTTGTTGTGGTGATTCTACACAGTTGGTTTGATGAATGATTCCCTTAGATGAATAAAATTCAGGGATGTTAAACTCAACACCATTATCAGTTCTAATGGTTTTGACAGAAAGTTTATGTTGATTTTCTATGAGATTGACAAAGTTTATGACATGCTGTCTAGCTTCAGATTTAGTTTTCTTTAAAGCGATCCATGTGAATCTGCTACAATCATCGACATCAGTCAAAAAATATGAGTGACCATGCAAGGATTGGACAGCTAGAGGTCCCCAAAAATCAAAATGAATCAAATCATAAGGATGATCAGCACGATTATTGCTAACATTATAGGAAAGTTTTCTTTGTCTAGCATAGCTACAAACATCACAAACATCTTTATGGTTAACTGTGATAAAGGGAAATTGAGAATGTAAGTACAGAAGTCTATTATTGGATAAGTGTCCTAATCTAAAGTGCCATAAAGCTTTTTCTGGTAAGGTTACTGTGGTTGCTATAGCAGATGTGAGTAGGGATGTCAACTTGCCTCCATTAGCAGGGATCCCCGTGGGGATTCCCCATTTGGGGCCCCAAAGACGGAGATTTTTTTCCCGCGGGGACGGGGATGGGGAACAAAGTCTCCCCGAAGGCACTTCGGGGACGGGGGTGGCGTAAATATCCCCCGCCCCGTGGAATCCCCGCCCCGCCTAAAGTAACATAATGTCCTTAAGTTTTATATAATTTTAAATTATTATGGAAGTCTATTTGTTATTTCATATAATTAATCTTATACACAAATTTAAAATATATATGTATTGTTAGTAAAAGAGTGAGATATAAATGATTATTTCAATTTTTTAGTTTGAAATTTTGGTGGTCATGACACTCAATATTATAGATTAAATATTGTTAAAACAATATATTTATCATAAAAGAATAATTTCTAAATTTCTTGTGGTTAGTTTTTTAAGCTTTTACTATTAATTTGATTTAAAATAATAAATAAAAATATCATGTTTATGGATCTCTGCATGAACCATGGGAATCCGTGGGGATCCGCGGGGATGGGGATGGGGGACAAAATCCCCCCGTGGCGGGGACCCGAAGTGGGATGGGGAATAGATTCGAGGGCGGGGATTGTGATGAGAATGTATCCCCCGCCCCCGCCCGACCCCATTGACATCCCTAGATGTGAGATCAGGTGATTGTGTAAGAAGTGAAGCATTATCTCTTAGTGTTAAGTAGTACAATCCATCCTTATGATCAGCATAACCAGTCATCTTCATAGTGACTTTGTCCTGTATAACACATTGTGAATTGATAAAGGTAACATTGCAATTAGAAGATTCACATAATTTGGAAACAAATAAAAGGTTTAATGAAAATTTAGGAATCAAAAGGACATTATGCACAATGAACTCTGGAGAAAAATGTATTGTACCACAATAGCTAGCAGTAAGACATTGTCCATTTGGCAGTCTAACATTGACTAGAATAATTTGCTTATAAGAATGAAACCATTTTATAGAACTACATATATGGTCAGAAGCTCCTGAATCAATGATCCAAGAACTATGGCTACTACTATGCATGCAATGAGATGTGTTACCTGTTGATAGATGACCAACAACAACTTGATTAGAAGAAGCATGCCCTGAAGATTGACCAATGCCAGACTTCTGAATTAGCTCCATTAGAATATTGAATTGGCCTTGAGTCATAGGTGAATTGTCACTTTTAGTGTCAGCACCATTAGAAAGAGATCCATCATCATTGCCATCTGATGCAACATTGTTAGCTGAATTTTGAAATTGCTTCTGCATATGTGGTGGAACACCATGTTTCTTAAAGCAATTTTCAACAGTATGAATGGTTTTGCCACAGAAAGTACAAACACGAGCTCCATGCTTGAATGAATTGTTTCTTGCAACAAACTTCT
The DNA here is from genome assembly GCF_029867415.1 of Vicia villosa. NCBI lineage: Eukaryota > Viridiplantae > Streptophyta > Magnoliopsida > Fabales > Fabaceae > Vicia > Vicia villosa. Next base: position 51,875,415 of record NC_081184.1, read on the forward strand.
TGGAATCAACAGCATTAATCAGAGTATGGGACTCATCATTGGGAATGGTAAGCTGAAGTTGTCTTTCATGCTGAATGACCATGGAAAATATCTTATTCATGTTAGGCAAAGGATCCATTAACAAGATTTGGGATTTAACAACAGAAAATTGATCATTCAAACCGGTTAAGAATCTAATAACTTGCATCAGTTGATGGTTGGATCTTGCACTACGCATAGCTTCACAAGAACATTTGATGCGACATGTGCAAGTGGGTAAAGGCAAATACAAATCTAACTCCTCCCAAAGAATTTTAAGTTTAGAAAAGAAATCAGTTACCGATTTGGTTTCTTGCTTTAGATTGTATATTTCTTGCTGTAACTCAGATATGCGTATGAGATCACCCTGAGAGAATCTTTCCTTCAAATCGTTCCATACATCAAGCGCATTCTCCATGAAGACGATGGACTGAGAAATGGAATCTGAAACTGAATTCATGATCCAAGAATGGACTAACATGTTGCAGCGATTCCAAGCACGCAAGGATGGATCGAAGGAATCAACTGGAGCAGGAAGAGAGCCATCAATGAACTCAATCTTCATCTTTCCACCGAGAGCTCTGTTCATGCTTCGAGCCCATGAATGATAGTTAGAACCAATAAGCTTGGGAAGAACTGTAACTGAACCAGGACCATCGCTGGGATGAACAAAGTATGGGGAAGTTTGATCCAAAGCTGGATCAAGAGGTGAATTTCGTGGAGGAGCCATGGAAGCAAAGAAAAGAATGAACAAGCTAAAAATTCAATTGGAAGAGCAGCGGAAGAAGGATCGAAATGGCGAATGATACCATATTGTGAAAATCAGTTTCTCCATTAAAGAACAAGAAATGCAAAACAGGAAATGCAGAATGAAGGAGAAAGAAATTTTCAGGGAAAAGAAAATAATAGCTTGTTATTGACTTACACATGTGATAACCATGTCCATATATAGTATATGGTCATCTCTTAACTACCAATCAAAAAACTCTTATCCACACAACTCTATTAAGACTATAAACTATATTATATTCTCAACACAAATACTCATTTTAAGGGACTGTAGATTTCAGGGAGGTGGATATGAAACAGCACAAAGATACTCAGATTTACATTCAGCAATTGTGAAATCATCTGCCAAACCCATGAGATTAGGATTCTAAGACTGCTGACCAAGAAGAGATGGCCGGTAAAACACATGGCTCTGTGCAATCTTAATACGGTCCCGAGGATCGTTCATGGTCTCATCTCGCAATGCTTGAAGAATTGCCTGTACTGGAGATTCCCTGAAGATTAGAAGTAAGCAAAACCACAGAAAAAGTTAGTTTCATAACTGGATTCAGTTGTTTTTTGTTTTGCAGTGGAAAACTCTATACAGGACCTCTATTAATAATAACCCTGAATATGTAACATGATTACAATTTTGCAATGTAATTTTGTTACATGATGCTGGAAGAATTAACAATTGACTTAAAAATATTTCCGTTGAAGGGCCATATGCATTAATTTTGTTCCGACCTCAAGTCATAAGCACCGTTTTATCAGAGGGATTGTCCGCTTTGGGTCTTCCATAAGTTCTCATGGTTTTGTCCGTAGTTAAAGCATACTATATGAACAGCAGTTCAGTGGATTTAAGGTTGAAACAAAGTTTAAGAAAGGATTCCTCGAAGGTGTAAATTAATCACTTGAGCTACTAAAGCTCAGGGTCCATCTACTTTTTCATTCAAAGAGAGGAACGCACGACAGAACTGTAGAGAAGCGAAATTTATTACCTTTTTATCAGTATTTTATGTAACATCTTCAAGATAGGGCAAAGCTCCACAGGGGCGACGTGCTTGTTTTCATCAGGATCTAGAACATTTAAGCTGGACTGACTCAGTAGCTCATAGAATGCTTTAACAGCAGAGACTCCCTAAAACAAATAGGGCAAAATATACATTACTAATAAGCAGCAAAGAAGAAACATGAATGAAATCTACCATCTGAATTGACCAAAATCTTTACCTGAATCATTCCCTTGCCTTTGATGCTATCACCCATTTCAAGGCTCAATTCTCCTTTGGCCAACTTTTGTCCGTACCATGCATTACGACCTTTCAACAAGGTTACATAAGTATCAGCCAAGAGAGGGCCTGCAAGTTTCTCTGGTTCTTCTGCCAATAGATGAGTGATAAAAATCATCTCAGATGTGCAGTGAGCAAAGTACACTGATTTGCTGGTGGCACTTTCGTTTGTCAAAGCAGCTACCATCCCTGTTAAATTGTTCAACATGAATAAAAAAGTTACAAGATTTGAAAATATTAAGAGTACATTTTACTGTACTATAACATCGAGAAGCACAATTTAAAGGAAAGATATTAAACCCATTCTATCTCGTCATGATGCAAAGATATTATTGAAAAGTAAAAGTATTCAAAAAAGTTTGGTATCAGAATCAGGCAAAGTCAACTCAGTACGAGTCAATCGTTGAAGCTATGAAAGTAGAACCAATATAACTGAGTGTTGCTAAGAAAAACTTGCCAGAAATAATCCTAATTTTTTATAATACAGTTTTTAAATGACGAAATTTGGAACCATTTGAACCATGGGTTGTAGAGATCCATTCAAACAATTAGTATTGAGATTAAGTTGTAACAAATGAAAAAACGATTTTATTGTAAAGCTAGAGTTCAATATTTTCTTTTAAAAAAAGTCTGCAAAAAAGAAGGTAGTGTGAGTGACAGGGAATTTCTTACTGAGGGCTAATAAATCATTCTTGATCTCTAAGAGATCTCAGTTATGTTTGCCAGAAGAAAATAAAATGAACAAGCTTCTTCAGTGGGAATCAACAAACTAGTTAAAACACAAACCAAAAACAACAATAATTCTTATCCTGGTAGGTGGAGTTGACTACTTGGACCAAACGACACCATAATGCTCTGTCATAAATCATATTTTTATCCAAATAATTGACCTTTAAGTCTTTCCTATATAGTTCTCCTATAGCTTTTCTTAGTGTTCCTCTATTTCTAGCAAATGACTACAATCCATTTGATTAACTGTTCTTAATACGTCATCTACAAGTGTACTCCACAGTCCACACATACCCAAACTACCTAAATAGAGAGACTCAACCATCTTTTCTATAACAAGTGTTTCCCCAACTATCTCTCTAATGCTATAATTTCAAGTCATACTCCTATGTCGTCTAGTTCTTCAACACATTTGTTAACTCCAAAAAAGCAAATTGACTAAAAAATAGGGATTCACTCAACCAATAAGTGCCTACACCATACGTTGTAGATTATTGTTGTAGATAAGTCATCGCTAATCTCTAACAGCCCAGAATTATAAGTCTTAAAAGGGAAAAACATGAGATTACAATAGAATGGAGCTAGGCAAGTGGAAATTCTCTAATTAGTTCATCCCTCTAATCTTTTAGGCTTCAAAAATATTATTTAGCAAAAAAAAAAGTAGAATAAGCTAGATTTGTAAATTTATTTAAAAATAAAACAAACAGCGGTATACTTGTATGTTTATAATCAAGGCCGGAATAGAGGTATCCCCTTAAGTGATAATTCCACAAAGATAACTAATAAGAAGGATGTCTTAGAGTTAATTATTTATCAAGAACAATGCAAAAATACATTCTTTTTCATTCTTTCCTAAAACAGTGTGTTCTTATGGGTTTCTAAGATGTTATCTACAATGTAACAACGTAAACTATATTTTACCTGCCCCAATAGCGTATACATTCTTTAATCCACCCATAACTTCATGTGTAACAAGGTCACCATTATCCCACACTATAAAATGGGGTTGTCTCAAAAACTTTGCCAATGGTTTCCTCCATTTTTCTGCTCCACATATTCTAGCGTTTGCATATTCTTTGTTGTAAATCTCAGAGGCAATGTTTGGACCTCCAAGGTAGAGGATATTTTCAATGGAGACTCCAGCTGCAAAGCATATTAACAAAAAACAATGAGAATCAGAAACTAAAATCATATTTAATTAGCAAAAAGATTCCGAGAAATTAACATCAAGTACTGAAATGAATATAAATGTATCTTACTTGCTCGACTGATCATTAAAGTAGGTGTTATGATCCGCGGCTCAGGATCCAATTCAGCCTCAACACCCTTTGCCAAGGAAATAATGACAGGAACTGTGATTCTCTCTTTCCAGTAGTTTCTAATTTGTTCAAACACCTCACGGGTTTCCGTTGACGGCAAGCCATTAATCACAATGTCAGCATCCCATACAGCCTCCTGCAAGTTGGTGACAACCTTGAGAGGGCAAAGTGGCGTATCAACCATATTCAAACAAAACCCATCTTTCAAAATCTCATCTGCATGAAGCACCCTATCACCCAATCTTCCCTCAACATATTTTAAATAAGCACAGCGCCTAATCAGCCTCCTCAACACATCCTCCCTCGAATTGATCACCTCAAAGAGATGAGTAGCCGTGGCCCTATCAACGGTTCTTCCCGGTCTTCTCCATATCCTAATCAGAGCTTTATCTCTAAAACTACCATAAGCATCCTGTAACATAGCTGTAAAGACACTGCCCCAAGCACCAGCTCCGACGCCAACTATTCTCAATGGATCACCATCCTGTTTCCCTATTAGGTTACGAAGCTCATCAAGCTTCTCTTCAAAATTACTGTTTACACTATGAACAACAGAGCCATTTGAGTATCCATTTTCACTAGTTCCATTCATCTTTGATCCCAACGACACCATTCAACTAAAGATCTTTAATACTCAGAAATAGTTTTAAAATAAAACCTTCTATAAGAACAATTCCACACCACAAAAAGCGCAATCCTCTAAAACAAATCAAATTCTAACAGAAAACAACCAACCTCGGAACCAATTCAAACTAGCAAGGAAAGGGAAATCAAGAAGTTTACGATTACCAATTGGTTTTGTAATTGGAACCATTCAACAATCAATAAAGGAAGAAAAAAAAAGTCATAAATCTAGTGTACTAGAAGTTGAGCAACCTAATAAAATGTCAACAAACCGTTAACCGACAGAGGAAAGAGGAACAAGAAACATGCGTAAGCGTGTTTTCCAATGCGTGAAGTTGAACTTGTTGGTAGCTGTAATCGGTTTCTTCTATAAATGTTATGGTGTCAAAAACAATGTGAAGCCGGTAGGAAGGAGTGTGGCGTCGTTTGTTGTACAAGCGCACATTTACTGATGTTGAAGTCGCGATTTGATGACGCTGCTGCTTACTGGGCCGGCAATCCCATATTATCATGTTTAATATTAGACTAAATACATTTTTTTCCAATTAAACTAGATGTTCATAATAAAAAATTACTCATACCTATCAAATTTACTAATTAATTTAAACTCAAATATATAATATAAGAAAGTTAATGGTTGTGGAAAAGTCTACAATATCCTTATTTGATTTTTTGTCATTACAAAGTTAATGGTTGTGAAAAAGTCTACAATACCCTTATTTAATTTTTTGCCACCACATTAAAATTGTCTTTATTTGGTATTTTCACAATAAAGTTCTTAATATATTATCAATCTATTAAAAGTGAAGTACTTGAAAAGTTCCAAACCTAACATTTTAATTAAATGTTATAACTTTTGTTATTCCAAGGGTATAATAGACTAATAACGCTATCCTATTACCATATTCATTTGACATTTAATTTTGCTGACGTGTTAATCCATCACAATTTTATACATTATTTTTATTTATTTGATTTATTTGATTTATATTTGATTTATTTGATTTGGTTATAAAATCATTCACGGGTTGATGCATGAAAAAGGAATTGGAATAGACACTTTCATGGTCAAACTAATTTGGTATATTATTGAATGCATAATTTGAAAATACCCACACTTATTGCCCCCACTACACTACAAGATTAAATGCATATCATTGGAATTGGAATAGACTATTTTGATATTCACAATATCACCACTTTTCATATTCATTCTCCACAATATATAAAACCATTCTAAACCCTTCCTCTTTCATTCCTCAATCTTCATTCTTCAATTTTTTGAAAAGGTTGCGTATTTAGCTTCAAGTCTTCTTCATCCCCACATTTTGATTCTCCGTGTCCATTTTAATAAAGATTTGGTAACAGGTCTAAATAGTAACATCAATGGCGCGACCGAGTCTGTTATGCTTTTGCGTGAGGATCATTGTTGGATGTTAGATGTACGAGGATCGTTGTGTACATTGTTGAGGAATCGACCGTGATGGAGATGATTCGGTTTTGGCGATAAAAGCTTGAGGCTGAGTTATTGCTTGGCTGAAGGTGGAGATCACAAGTCGTTGTGGGACCAGTGATGTGCGATTTATAGGTTTGTGAATTGATGAGGTCAGAACTGTTGCAGATGATTGTGCGAACGATGCTGATGAAGATGTGATGTTGTGCTGATGAAGATTGTTGTTGCAGAATTGTTACGCGTCTGTTAAGTTCAATTGCAGAATTTGAAAATTTATTACGGTGTGTTGTTACCGATTGCACAGTTTGCGATGCAGTGTGTTCAAATGTATTATGTGTTGGTTTATGTTTACAGGGATTGGAGATGATGATTGTATGAAGTGCCGAAGGATTTGCTGTGATATTATGATTGGGTGAAGGGACATTGGATGAAGGTTTTTATATTAATTGGAGGAAACTTTAAAATTAATATGGCAGCATAACTCTGCAATTTGTCCTCCCCTTTCTTAGCACTGATGTAGTTACTTATATTGGGATATTCATTTAGATGCTGCACCAAAATTTGTTGAAGTTTTCTGAGTTTTCAAAAGTTATCCCCATGAAGTTTTTGATAACATTTGTGACCATTGATCAAATTTTTTGAATTATTGGGATTGAATTGTGTATGATGCTTATGTAATGTGAAATTGCATTTTGAATTGGTTTAGTGTTAATTTTGGTTTAGGGTTCTTTTAGGAAGATTAAAATTTTTATAACAATGACATTAATACCTCAACCTCTCCGACGATACTCTCTCCTCCGTTCGTCCCTTCTCTCGTGCCACCGTGAACCTCCTCTCTTTTCTTAATCGTCTCGATCTCATCTCTCACATTCCGGCGGTTCTGCGAGTATGACGAAGGTGATAAGAGAATCAGAGAGGATATTCTTCAAGAACCGGTGAGGTCTCTTGCTTTTTCCTCTCAATCTTCTCTTCTAAGTTGTGATGTTATGTGATCCGTGATGTTGTTGTGATCGGGACGTGATGATGATTGATTTGTGTTGTTGTTGTTGGTGTTTTTGCAGAGTTCAGATTGATGAAGAAGATTAGAGGATGAACGTGATGGCTGAGGAGATTGAAGGATTGCAGAGTTGATTATGAGTGAATTGAATTGATGCGTTGAAGCCGAGGCAGCAATGACGAAGGTGCGATGAAGTTCTTGGAGCTGCGATGATTTTTTTTTGTTGAAACTCTTCTTACTGTGTATGAATTTGATTCTGTTTGTGAACTTTTCTGCAGAGTTTGGTTGAATTACGGTATGGAGAAGGTTGAGGAAGAAGATGAAGTAGAGGAGGTTGAAGATGATGGTGAGATTGAAGTGGTTAAAGAAGATTCTGGTGATTTGAGGTGTGAAGAAGATCAAGAGGGATTGTTCTGAGAATTGAAGGATGGAGAGAGCATTGGTGTGTGAGTGGAAGTGTGAATCTGAAAATGAATGGTGAAGATGATGGAGTGCAGTGTGTGAAATGGTGTAAAAAGTGGAGAATGAATATGAGAGAGGCTTCCCAATTGAAGGGGATTCTGATTTATAGAGGTTGAAGGTTAGTTCCCTTTCTCTTTTTTCTGTTGAATTTGTTATAGGTTAGTAACTGAATCGGTTTGAGTTCTGTTAGGTTAGTTATAAGATGGTTGAGGTCAGTTAGGTGGTTAGAAATCTGTTATGTTAGTTGTAGGTGGTTAGAATGTTATAAACTGATTTTTCTGTTAGTGAAAATTGTTAGCTTAGTTGAATGAGAACTGAAGTTGGTTGAGGGTTAAGAAAAGTTGGTTATATGGTTTGTTGAATGCTACTGTTAGTTTGTTACACTCTGTTTTTTTTCTGTTACATGTAGTTATCCATTCTGTTAGTAGTTGTAACATTGTTATAGAATTGTGAATGGATGTTGGTTTGTTTTAGTAGAATTCTTTTATTGTGGTAGGTTTGAGTATGATATTTGTTGACTCTGACTTCGCAAACGTGAATCGAGCTCTTGAACTGGTGTAATGCCATTGAACTGGTTTAAGATGTGAAGATGTTTGACCGCCTTGTGACAGGTTTTGGTTTACATCTTTGTATGTGAATTATGTCGGTAACTGTTGCGACCGCTTGTCAATTTTGGTCTGAACCGAAGCACATATAGGACTGTCATGGATTGAATTCCTTTGTATTTTTAGTGTTTGTATGAAACTGATATGTGCCGGTTGATTTGCATGTTAGCTCGGAATTGGCTTATTCACTTGGCTTGTGTATGGCTTGTTTGGAATACTCTTTGATTAATCTGTTGTAAACTCAGACTCAGCAGCAACCACATTTGAGTCAACAATATAATCAATTTTGGGAGATTTATTCAATTTGTTTACAACAAGGTTTTGTTTGTAAAACAAGATTATGTTTGTAATAACTTCTTTTTTTTAGCGTGATGTAATAAATGGACCTTGTGGAGATTTGGAACTGTAATGATTCTTGGATCTTTGTAATGAAATTTGACTTTTAACAATGTAATTCGACCTTGAATATACCTTTGACTTTTATTTGACTTTTCATGTGACTTGTCTTTCAAGTAATCAACTCAAATCCTTTCCAATCCTTGTAATCTTGAATAAATGAATCCAAATGACAACCTTGATCAATATGTAGTAATTGGTCCAAAAAAAAGAGAATCCATAAGACTTAGTCAACATTTGACCAAAAGTTCACAGTGACCAAAATGACTTCCCAAAGCTTTTATCCATGATGTGTAACAAAGATCCTGACCAATTGACTTATAGTATGAAACTCACAGCTAAATCTTGAATTGTAAACAAATGAGCACTCCAATCTTCATGCATAGATGAGCTAAATCTAGAATTGCAAACAAATGAGAACTCCAATCTTCATGCATAGATGAAATCCTGACTTTTAAATCCAATTAATGCCATCAATCCATCACCAATGATTTAATGAACCAAGATTATTTTTAATGAATGAATGAATGATGTGTTAGATGACCTAATGGAGATATGCAGATGAAATACAAATCATAAGCCAATTAGGAATAAATAGGTGGGCAAATTTTGGGGTGCAACAATCACATGCAATGACTCGACCAAATATTGAAAACAAATAAAATCCTAAAAACATGCAATAAACTAGAAAATAAGTCAATCAAACTAAAAAGTGATAGATAAGTCAATCTTCTTGGACCTGAATGTACGAACGACACAAGTTCGAGACATTTGAGGTGTAAGTGGATTGAATACCCCGAAAGTAACATCAAAATTTGCATTCTATGGTACAGCAAAGAGTGTTGAGTATTAACAAAGGATACCAGCCGAAGGTGGATCCTAAACAGATTGCTAACCTTAGTTAGACTTTGAACAAAAGAGACGTAGCCGTGGGACGACTCTTAAAGGAAGAAACCAGCCGTAGGGGAATCTACCAAACTGCTAACCTTAGTTAGACTTCAAAGAGAGACACAACCGTAGGGTGACTCAACAAGGATGAAACAGTCGTAGGGGAATCCGATCCTGATTGCTAACCTTAGTTAGACTTGAAAAAAAATAAAAGACGTAGCCGTGGGACGACTCCAAAAGGAAGAAACCAGCCGTAGGGGAATCTACCACACTGCTAACCTTAGTTAGACTTCAAAAAGAGACACAGCCGTAGGGTGACTCAACAAGGATGAAACCAGCCATAGGGGAATCCGATCCTGATTGCTAACCTTAGTTAGACTTGAAAAAGAGACGTAGCCGTGGGACGACTCCAAAAGGAAGAAACCAGCCGTAGGGGAATCTACCAAACTACTAACCTTAGTTAGACTTCAAAGAGAGACACAGTCGTAGGGTGACTCAACAAGGATGAAACCAGCCGTAGGGGAATCTGATCCTGATTGCTAACCTTAATTAGACTTGAAAAAGAGACGTAGCCATGGGACGACCCCAAAAGGAAGAAACCAGCCGTAGGGGAATCTACCAAACTGCTAACCTTAGTTAGACTTCAAAAAGAGACACAGCCGTAGGGTGACTTGTAACACCCCTTTTTATACCCAAAATATTTAACATATAATTAGAGAATAACATGCATATAATTCAAAAGGGCGTCACATTGATGATTTTAGAAGAACTAAAAACCTTAAAAAAAACTGACAACATTTATCTACACAGCACAATACTCCTGGTCATTTTAATAACACTCAATATCAAATCACAATTTAACCTGGATATGCATTCACAGCGGAAATATATGATACTCATGTGATTTATAATGATTCATGTCCCATACCATGATCATACATCGACTAGTAGTCTCAATTCAACATAAAACATAATCAAAAGGTTTGGCTTGTAAGCCTCTCAAAAGACATGTAACCGATAAACAAGTTCACCAGTCGTAGCATAATACATACACAAACATAACATGAGTTCAATACACCTAGTCTACCCAGTGTTACATAACCAGAGCATCGACTCACTACCTAGTCTCCAATAACCAAGGAAGAACCTCCGGCTAAGTCACACGCGGCTACTAAACTCCAAAACTTGCATGTCGCCAAACGAGGGCAACATTAAAACAGAAGGGTGAGAATACGAACCATTATGAAGAAAGTATAACAGAATACAATGGTTAAATCAATACTTCAAGTAATTAGTCATAGTATGTAAAACGGAATATATAATAGTAATGAACACATAATTCACATGTTATCGAGTATACAACAAGCTTAAATAGTATAATATTTCAATTCTACTATTATATTCCCAAAATAAGTACACAATCATAATTCTCACATATTCGCACATCTAATCAAATATGTATTCAAACTTCACTCGTTTCAATTATCAAGCTCATACACATATCACAACTACATCAACTTCACATACTCAATTATCGTATAATTTTAATGTGACTCAATGCAAGATATGTGACGCTATGCATGTGGTACCGAATTGTGAACCCAAAGTTTCACCGCTTTCCGATTCAATATCTAGAATCCAAGTCACGCTTCCGATCCGGACAAGACCAAAGCCCACCAAACGTAAACATATAGTTTACCGCTTCCGATTCACTTTAGAATCTAAGCCTCGCTTATGTTTCAAAGCAAACCACCTTTGTTTCAAGGCATCCATGATATGAATGTATGTACAATGTTAATCAAACACATGCAATTAAGATCATCTCTACCATCTTAATATTTAGCATATCACAATAATTCACTCAAAGAATTATTCCACAATATTGTACACAACATTCTCATCACATAAGCATTATTCACATATAATAGTCAACACACAAAATCCAATCCACCATTTTTAATTAATACTAGTCATTAATATTATTATAAGCTAACTCACCATTTATCAATTTTATGTAATTTACTCACTTCCTATTAAACTAACATATCATTAGGATTTCTTTTGCCATTTAGTTATTCATGAGATTTATTTATTTTTTTTTACCAAAATATAAGCACATTCCTATATTATATCTATTATAAATATACTGTGTTAACAATGAACCAATTTCATCTAAATATTATGGTATCGCTACAGTGTACCTCACACACATTGTTTCTAAAAAAAATAAGGCGCTATAGCATGTAGCATCATGGACTTGTTTTCTAATAAGACCAAAATGTGACATTAAGGAAGGTACTAGCCAAGTAAGTAGTATTAGCATGTTCATCAAAGCAAGTGGTGTTATTTTTCGGTTTCTTCAATTAGGCCAAAAGCAATGAACAGTGGCCATTTCTATTTCCTAAGTAACTTTCCACGTTTATGGTTTGTCCACTAGCAGTGAATTCATGTTTTATGGATGCTCCATGGTACATCATAGCAGCCTAAACATCTAATAAATTGTTGGTTCAAGTTGGCATGTGAGTGAAGCTAGCAATAAATGATCTTTCCAATCACCAAGTGTACTACTACTAGTTGCTACTACCAATGAAGTATGAAAAAGTATTTTACATATGGTCTTTTAGTAGGCTAACATTTACTAGCTAAGTAGCAAAATAAAAGAAAACAATAAAAAGAATTAGGACACATTTCTATTGGCTAAGAAAATGGCTATTGTGCAGTTTCTACTATCTTATAGAAGTGAATTCACACCTCATGCTTCTAATTAATCACGGTAGCCACAGGTAATGTTTCCAGCATCCAAATTTAATAGGGAATCATGTCTTAGTACATACTAGCAACCAATTAACTAATGAAATAAAAGAAATAATTAAATGGATACTAGGGTGATATGAACCCCATTTCTAAATCCAATAAGCAACAGTAGCGGCAATTTCTAATGATGATGTCTCACAGTTACCTAACCATGTGCCACACGGTCCCTCACAATTTAATTGTGGTGATACTTCATGTTAAAGTCGACTACACAAACATCCAGCAACCAAGTAGTATCATTAATGAACAATTAAAACAAAATACGTAAAGTGAAACAATTACATTATGGATGGCACCCTTCTTGTTCAGCCAGCTCACATTTTATTTATCATTAGCAGTCACGTTTTTCATTGACCCAATGCTAACAAACAGTAGCAATAAGGAATGGAACGGACATGTTCCAGCTTAACATGATAACAATGTCGCTTTTCAAGCAACAGCATGCCATTGTCACCTTATTGTGTAATGACATCACTCGGCATTTTTTCCAATCAATAATTTCTTTCTAGTTTCATTTTCATACTTATATGGGTACAGAAATACATCGTTCCTACAATAATCTATGGTTTCAAAATTCCAATTCCTCAACAGTCTTTAATATAGGAAAACAGAAATCAAAACATATTTTATAAGATTTAACCATGAATAGATATAAATAGGTTAATCTAACCATTACCCCATTATACTAGCCCACAATGATTAGGGATTCTCCCCCTTACCTATTGTTTTCTCCTCCAAAACCCTAGTTCCTCTTCTTGTTCCTCTCCTCCACTTCTATTCTTCAAAAACCAGCAAATTGATAAAATGATTTCTCTACCCCTTGTTTCTCTCTTACTATCTTTATTTAATATCTTGGGCTTTAAAATAATAGCACCCCCCAATTGCTTATAGCTCAAATAAATAGGCCCAATTAATCTAACTCTCTATTGTAGCAACCTGCCTAAAAATTTATAGCTTAGAGAGTCGCCACCTATTCTAAAGGGCGAATAGGAAACCCTACGCAGTATAGAGATCAGGGTAAGATACTATATTCAGGTCGAGGGAAGGTGTTAGGCACCCTCAACCCTTTCCTATGGCTTTGAATCTAAGGTAACAGTTTATGGCTGAAAATTAAGGTTTTATAGCTAAAGAATTGAATAAGGGGAAAATTGAGATTTTAGGGAAGGGGGACTCGCCTTGTTGCCAAGTGCCTACGTATCTCCTTATGGAGAATCAGAGTCAACGTAGTTCGGACACAGGGTTGTACGCCTTAGAATTAGAATTGAATGGTTTGAAGTTGTTTTGAGGCTTTTTGAATGGCCTATCGTAGTTTTGAATTAGGATGAAAATCCATAGTTTGATTTGAAGTGTTTTGAATGTTTTAAGTTTTGGGCGTACAACCCTGATTTAGTTTTGCACTATTAACCGCAACGATCAATAGATTTGATCGCCATAGCTAACAGATTTGAAGTCGTATCGTTACCAATTCTAATCAATTGATTTGACTATCACTAATAACGAATTAAGGTATTTTTTAATAATTTTTAATAATTAGTTTGTATCGTTATCCCTCGTAATCGATTATTTCGATTAAAAATGATAATGAATTAGAATGAGGGAAATAGGCTAATCATCGCAACCAATAAAGATGGTTGAAACCTTTTAGCCAAATAAAATTATTTATAATTTATATTTAATTATTTAAAGGATTGATTATTACCCATCGCGACCAATAGATTTAGTCGAAACGAGTAACAAATTAAATTCTATTATTTTGGCTAGAAAACTACTGGGATCGAACAAACCCTAATGCCTTGATAACAATTTTCTAGAGTTTTGTGATTTACAATAATTAAAATTAATTAAATTAATTAAATCGAATAATCGAGTAATTAAAATAATCGGGAAGACATAATTCTAAACCCTAGTCCTAATTTATTATCCTAATTATATTTCTAATCTTGATTAAATAAATAGATCAAATTAAATGTAATTACTTGACTTTAATCTAAATAACTAAACAAATAAGAAAATATGTAGAAAAACCTGGGCGTGTTATCCTGTGTGTGCGACCCTTGAAGCTCCATGGTGGGCCTTACTATTCTGATACGTTAGATTGGATTGTAGGAGATCCAAAGGCTGAGCCCTGAAGGTGCATCGTGGGCGCGTGTAGGGCTGTATACATGATCCTGAATAACTTGCAGTTACTAAAAATATAAATGGCTTCTGGGAGGTTCGAACCCCCTCCCTCTGGGTAACGCATGCGCCCTTTTAACCACCAGGCCAACTCTTGTTTGCTGCTTATTACATAACCTACAAATTAGAAATATAAAATAAACGCTGCAGGTGGAAAGTCAAACCAACCAATCGTGTGGGCCCGCTACTGACTGGGAGGACGAATGAGGAGAGGAGAGATATTTGTTGAATGTTGACCCTCCAATCGCGCTAAGAGAGATGGTGTGGAGGTGTTGACGAACCAACCACAGCTGGGCACGCGTCTTGTCTTCTTCCTCTAACCTACAAGCCAAAAGCTGCAATTTATTTGCTACGAATTTCATGCAGATTAGCTGCGGAAACTGCATCACTTTTCGTAGCAAAATTTCCAGACTCATATATCTGCAAAAACGCGCAAAACAGAGCGTAACAAAGACCCATATGGACCAATTAGAACATTGCGAACTCGATGGCACAGTTTGTTTGGTCTGAAACGGTGCATAGGGAAGGATCCGAAGCTTTGTAGCTTTGATGCCCTAGTAATGGCATGTCATGGTCTGGACATTCTAAGCTTCATGCGATGGATCAAACCTGCCACTATGATGTCCATGGAGCTTATGTTGGACGTAATTTAGCGTGTGTTGGCCATGGATATGATCCACCCTTACCCTATTGGTCTCCAGTAACGAGAATGGATGGCTGAGACGGCTTGGGAATGCTTGAAATTCGGTTCTTAATGGTGTAAGTTTCCTTCACAGTTTTTACGTAAAACCCTAGCCACTCCCCCTCTTTTTTCCCCCCTCTCCCTTGTAAATATTTTAGAATATATATGCCTCCCTTTAGGGTTTCTTTTTGGGCTTGGTCTCTTATTTTAAACCCTTAAAATCTTAGAGAAAGTTATCACACCAAAGTTGCTATTTTTGAAGTATCTCCTCATGCCCTAGCCTTGCACATTTTTGTGGACCCTCATGGTGTTAATTGGGCTGCAAATATGATCCAATACCAAAGCATAGATTTTATCCATCTATTTTATATTTTTATTTAATTTATTTGCATTTTAATTTGACTAAAATTCAAACAAATATAAATAAAAATGATGAAAATATGGGGATGAATTTAGAGGTCTTTATTTGGATCATGAATAGGTTTGAAATGGAAATCTTAGGCCCATTAGTTCAAAAACCAAGTTTTGGGCAATTAGGGTCTCGTGCATATCTTGAAAATTGCCTAACTTCAACCATGTGTATCTCTTTCAATTTTAATCATATGAATGCATTCTAGGACTTTTTAGAAATCTAAAAGAGTCCTCTAAATGATGCCTTTGGTTTCATATTAATTGAGGCTTCCATGCTCACATTATGAGTCTTGACCTGAAAGGTGTTTTTCGTTGACTTTTTGGAGGACCTGTAATGTATTGGACCATATCTCTTAAATGAAGCATTTCTGGCCTTAGCATGTGAGAGACAAAGTTGTAGAGAATCAAATTTCCTTCAGAATAGGCTTTGAGTGAGGAATTTCTGATAAAGTATGAGGGAGTTATGCCCAGTCAAAGTTGGGTTGACTTTCTCCTAAGGAACCCTAATTTGAACCTTTTTGTATTTGTTCATCTCCGAGTTTCTATTAATGGATCATGATCAACCTTTGATCAAATGGTGGATATAACCTCACATACTCGATGTTGACCAAAAATCTTGAAGTTTGACTGTATTTATACTATAGTTGACTTTTAGGTCAACACAGTCGATTATTGGTCATCTGAACCATTGAGTGGGAAATCCTTGGGATTAAAGCTTAATAATTGTCATGGAGATACATTGAGACATATGATACATCTTGAGATCCATTTGAGGCCTTAGAAATTCAAAATCCTTTGATAAAGTGCAAACCCTAGCTTTGAGAGACCCTTGATTAGGAGAGTGTTGTTTTGAACAGTCCCTTGAACTTTGAGCCATTGAAGATGCATAGAGGGACCTTTGATTGAATATAGGAGGGCAAATTTTGGGGTATGACAACTGCCCCTGTTCAATCTTCTTAAACCTGAAGAGTCGGATGGGCACGTCTGCCTATCGTGATCTAAAGGTGGAAGATGATTGGACACTGAGAATGCCCCGAAATTTGCACTTGTTGGGAAGGATGTTCTGCGGGAGATGGGCTTAAAGATGTCATCCAGGGTAAATACCCCTTTCTTTTTCTTTGAATGTGAAGCAAACGCTTTTGAAAGGGACCATTGTGTGTTGGTTGTAACACGGCCTGAAAAGGCAACCTGAATTTTATGCAATGTTACGATGCATGTGATGTATGATGCAGTGAGCTTCTCAAAATAAATGAGAGCGATGTATGTATATGCATTATGTATGAATGAGATATGTTAGTCGAATGATGCATGATTATTAGCTATGTTAGTTGAAGTTAGTAACTTCGGAAAAGAAAAATAGAACCTTCCTTGTTATTGTTGAAATTTTGAAGAAGATCACTGCCGAGGGACTAATGTGATAAACCCAATTGAAGAACTGTTTGATAAACCTTGTGATCAGGGAAAATAAATCCCTACTTGCAAAGAGACGTAGCTTTGTATCACTGCCAGGGGACTAACGTGATAAGACATAATCTTACTGCTGCTCAAGGACTAACGCAATAAGTCATGGTTGGGGTTGCATTTGAAATTGAAATTGAAATGAGTCTTGGTTACTAACGTACCAAAGAACTCGGTGCCATATCACTGCCGTGATAAGACGTAACGCAAAGGTCACGATTTAGATTGAAATTGAAATTGGAGGTGCCATTATCACTGCCAAGGGACGAACGTGATAAGACGTAACGCGATAGGTTACGATTTAAAATTGAAATTGAAGGTGCAATTATCACTGCCAAGGGACTAACGTGATAAGACGTAACGCGATAGGTTATGATTTGGATTGAAATTGAAGGTGCCATTATCACTGCCAAGGGACTAACGTGATAAGACGTAACGCGAGGGCTATGATTTGGATTGAAACTGCCGTGATAAGACGTAACGCGAGGGTTACGATTTGGTTGGAAATTGCCGTTATCACTGCCGTGATAAGACGTAACGCGAGGGTCACGATTTTGGTTTGAAATTGCCGTTACCACTGCCGTGGTAAGACGTAACGCGGGGGTCACGATTTTGGTTTGAAATTGCCGTTATCACTGCCGTGATAAGACGTAACGCGAGGGTTACGATTTGGTTGGAAATTGCCGTTATCACTGCCGTGATAAGACGTAACGCGAGGGTCACGATTTTGGTTTGAAATTGCCGTTACCACTGCCGTGATAAGACGTAACGCGAGGGTTACGATTTGGTTTGAAATTGCCGTTATCACTGCCGTGATAAGACGTAACGCGAGGGTTACGATTTGGTTTGAAATTGCCGTTATCACTGCCGTGATAAGACGTAACGCGAGGGTTACGATTTGGTTTGAAATTACCGTTATCACTGCCGTGATAAGACGTAACGCGAGGGTTACGATTTGGTTTGAAATTGCCGTTATCACTGCCGTGATAAGACGTAACGCGAGGGTTACGATTTGGTTTGAAATTGCCGTTATCACTGCCGTGATAAGACGTAATGCGAGGGTTACAATTTGGTTTGAAATTGCCGTTATCACTGCCGTGATAAGACGTAACGCGAGGGTTACGATTTGGTTTGAAATTGTCGTTATCACTGCCGTGATAAGACGTAACGCGAGGGTTACGATTTGGTTTGAAATTGCCGTTATCACTGCCGTGATAAGACGTAACGCGAGGGTTACGATTTGGTTTGAAATTGTCATTGAAATTGGAATAGGATTTGAAATTGGAATTGAAATGGGATTTGAAATCTGGGGTTTGGAATTGGAAATTGGGAATAGGAATTGAAATAGGATTTAGAAATAGGATTTGAAATAGGATTCGAAAGATGGGAGTTGGGAATAGGATGGGGAATCAGTTTGGAATAGGAATTGGAATAGGAATTGAAATAGGATTGGAGGTAGGAATTGGACTAGGAACTTGAATAGGATTTGAAATAGGATTTGGATTTGTACATGAAAATTGGACCTCTGTGATATGCAGTATGTGAATATGTTAGATGATATGTATATGCTAATGCGTATGTATATGTTTTATGAAATGTTCAGCAGGGTTGCTATCATCGGTAAGGTTACCGGGAAGCAGGTGGACAATGTGGCTTAGCACCAGAGTTTTGAATTGGATGTTTCGATGCATGGGATAATGCTTATGCTTATGCATATGTTGATTGATGTAACGAGTGGAACGAAATAATGTCTTCTATAAGACTACCTGAAAAGGTTGGAAGAAATGTCTTAAAAGACTACCTAAAAAGGTTCTTGGAAAGGATAATGGATGTCTTTAGAAAAGACTACTTAGGAAGGTTCGTAGAATGTCTTAAAGAAGACTACCTGTAGAAAGAGAATGTCTTAAAGAAGACTGCCTAAAAAGGGTTCTTGGAATGTCTTAAAGAAGACTACCTGAAGAGGTTCTTAGGAAAGAATGTCTTAAAGAAGACTACCTAAAAAGGTTATCGGAAATGATCATAGGATTTGTCTTAAAGAAGACTACCTAAAAAGGTGTGGTGTAATGCAACATCCATTGTATGTAATGCATGAGTTATATGTACTTGCATGGTACTCGAATGATATGTTGTTGATAACCAAAGCGTATGCGAAATGTTGTGAGGTTGTTGGATAAGGTAGGGTGTGATGCTAGCACGATTTCCCAATACCTGTTTTGTTCGAATTTTGAAGATTGTAGTTAGGAGGAAGATTTGTTCGAAGCTGCAGAATATGAAAGTGTCTTTTGTTGTGCGCTTTATGGATTTAGTATCCATTGCCCCATTATTTTAGTGGAAGAAGATGCTTATGAGGGAAATGCCCCAGGAAATAACCTTGTCATATGCTTCGACGTTTAGATTGAAGGGTATGCCCTTGACTTCCCAGAGATGGAGGGTTACCCATAGTGTTATATCCTTTTGAATTTGAATTCTTCCCATGTTTGACATGCCCCTGATTGAGATTGCTTTGAGATGTAACCCAAGTCAATTGAACCTTAGGAAGAATGCCCCTAGTTAATAGGATGTTTGGTTGTATGCCTCTGTTTAGGAAAACCCTCTGGACGTGGTTTCCCCATTCAAGAGTCTTTATCAGAAATGATCACCTTTATGCTAAGTGTATATTCGTAGACGGTGTTGTACCTTTTGAGAAGTAACTTCAATGTAATGCAAATGCAAGTTTTGAAATCGAGGTTCGTTATGAATTAAGGTTGAATGATTAGAAATGAATGCTTGAAGAAGCGTAGTGATTAGAAATAGTGTTAACAAACATAGGAGTCAGTATAACAAATCCTGCTTAATATGCTTTTGTAGTTAACCTTGCCTCAATTAGGACTTTTGAATGTTGTATCTTGGCTTGGTTCGTGGTTTAAGAAACAATGGATATAAGGCTCAAAATTTATTTAGCCCACCCTTTTCTCCTTGATGTTCTCCAAGTCCTAAAATTCGCCCAATCCAATGGATGTGATTTGTTTGCAAGAGGATCGTTTTTTGTTTCGTTGTTGAGCAGAAGCCTTAGTAGAGATCCAAGCGTTGATGAAAATGTTGTAAAGATCCAAGCATTTATGAGAAGCTTCGATGATTTAGCAGTCACAAGATTATCCTTGATATTTTGCTTTTGTTGTTTTTTTTTTGTATCCCTTATTTTTGCATGAACCAATTCCTTTGAATTTGATCCATCGGGATACCCTCAATTTTGCCTAAGTCATTTGGTTTGTCTTTATGGAAGTTTCCATTTTGACTTAGCGAGCGCTTTTCTTTTGAAATATTGATTCTTGGATATTGAATGTTGTGACTGCCATGTTGACTTTGATTTGCAAGCTTCGACTTTGATACTTCCTCGATCTTGAATGATGTATTGAGGAAGGAGATGTTGAATGTTATCTCCATTGCTCCCTCAATCTTGGATGAACGTGAGGAAGAAAATATGCTTGGACCTTTGCTTTGCTTGATCCTTATGCTTGAACCTTTGCTTGAATTGATTGATTCTCTTGACAACCAAAATACACCATTGAATTAATCGAAATCTACCCTGCCCCTGGTTAAAATCAAGGTTTATTTGAAAAGTAGAAACAAGCTCCAATCTTGGCTCGAGGGGGTAACGAGGGATTAACATCCTTATGTCTCCACTGTTTGGGAATTGAAACAATGCTTGTACATCGTCGGTTCGGTCTTACCTTGAAAGCATATATTTAGCTGGACTTTGTTATTTGTATTCGTCATTCTCCCTCAAGTTTGTTAATAATTGAAATTCGAAATTGAAATAGAATAGAAGGGTGCGAGTGGAAAGTCGTAGTAGTGAGCGAATGAAGCGAATGAATTGATTTCAAAACATGCATGATTGTTTTATTGAATTACTATTCGAAAGATACAACGTTTTACATTAGATAACACTTTGCTATCGTAGGGGTTACAACTTGAAATGATAAAACTATTGATCCTAGGGGCAATCTTCTTTGTGAGTTTGTTGACCTTTTTCACTCCTTAGTTCGTGGACTTGTAGAAATGAAGGGTGATCTCGAATTCTCCTTGGGCACGTCGAACCTGTTGGGAATGAATTGTTAGCGGTGGGTTTTCGTCGTATCAGAACTTCATGAGTTTCCTTTGACTGAACCTCTTTTGCTTTTCCTAAGGATGGTGTCACACCGTTCGTAAACTTCAGAGTTTGTAGATTGATAGAGAAAACCTATGACTCTTTTGCCCCTTGGTGGGGAGTTAACATATGTCTCCTTTACTCCATCGTAGTGATGCATTTTTGTTCAGGGTATTGCCCCAGTTGGACTGACCCTTGCCCCCAGGTTATCGTAGAGCATCCTTGTAAGTTTGATATGTTCTAAGATGGACCCCTTTATCACTAGATACATCTTGAGTGTATCTATGAGGGAACTCTTTAATGAACTAATCCTTGCTCGATGACAACCTTTATTGTATTTATAATCCTGTTATGACAAGGCATGGACATGCGGCTGGCATGGCGAAAGGCATCCCTTTTTTGTTTCTTAGTAAGACTAAGATCCTTCTTAATAATTTATCCTCCTTTCTCCATAGTCTACGATCCTTTGATTTTCTTCGGGAATTTTGGGAAACCGGCTAGCATGATAAGTGTGGGTGCGGGCGAAGATGCAAATGTAAATGCATGAATGCATGAAAATGCAAATGTACGTGTATGCGAGAGACTCCTTGTATTATAAATCCTTGTACGCAATGCAGACGTGTGACGTGTAATCCTAGAGATAGCCTTAGAGGCGACATTAGACCCTCTTGGAATCTTTGCAGGATAAATGTTATGACACGCTAAGGGAAATCCCTTGGATTCGAGAGTATGCAGAAGATAGCGGCTAGTGACCGTTCAAGACAGTCACTAAATCTCATGACCATCGGGAGGTCAATCAACGTGTACCAATGAATTTGTTCCTCGTGGGAAGGTTCTCTATGCGGAACACAACCTATCTAAGGACGATATTTAACGCAGTGAAATCCCTATAGGCTAGGGACGAAATATGCACATATGGAAATCCAAAACCCTACCAGTTAGAGGGCACGCGGGAATAAATACGGGGTGACCGTTCAAGACAGTCATTAGATCTCATGGCCATCGAGAGGCCAATTGACATGCGTAAATGGAAATGTCCTTTGTGGGAAGGACACGTAGTTGTAAGATATAAGAAGGAACATCCCTACAGGCTAGGGATTACTTAGATGTAATCACGGGGTAACCGTTCAAGACAGTCACTCGGTCTCATGGTCATCGAGAGGCCGTTCGACGTGCGTTAATAGAAATGTCCTTCGTGGGAAGGACACGTAGTTACAGAAATTCAAGAATATAAAAGTAAAATCCCTACAAGCTAGGGAATGCATAGGCGGTGATATCCTTCGTGGGAAGGACGTGGTCTTTAGAAATTAGAGTCCCTACAGGCTAGGGAGTGCATAGATGATGACGTCCTTCGTGGGAAAGACGTTGTCTTAGAAGTTAGAATCCCTACAGGCTAGGGAACACGTAGGGATACCTGCAAAATTGAAACGTATAGACATTCAAAGTATATAAATTGCAAACAAATAAGAAGCACATAAGCACAAAAGTCCTAGGTTCATAGGTCCGACGTAGCGGCTCTTGGGAGCCAACCTTTTAATAGAGGGTGTTCTAGAAGGTCTCATGGGGTCGTTCATAGCCGCCGAGACTTTTTTGTCTCTTTGAATTTTAGAACAACTCATTTATCCATGAGGTTCGAGTTTTAGGGGTAGGTTCCCAGAGAGATCAGCCAAGTATTCAGTCCAGCCCTCAACAAAGTCAAGCCTCGTTTTGGACCTTTCCGAATACTCAACCCACTCCGAGTGGAGTTATCAATGAGATTCGTAGGAGATTCGTACTCCCCTATTGATCTCAAAAATAACTCCCACACTTAGGGTTTAACAACAATGTATAATAATCCAGCAGATATAATAGAAAAATAGCAAAAAATATTCATTTAAATAAATATTTAATTAAACTGCAGTAATGAAATTGCAAAGGAAGATAAATAAATAAATAAAATTTAAATATTTAAAACTAACCTCGAACTCCAGCCGCTTGCAATTTAAAATGCGATACACAGCAAATATTTAAATAAATAGATATTATTTAAATGAACATGTATTTATTAAATTGACGTAAAAGGATGAAATTATAAATAAATAAATAAAATAAAAATTTTAAATATCTAGAATCCAAGTCACGCTTCCGATCCGGACAAGACCAAAGCCCACCAAACGTAAACATATAGTTTACCGCTTCCGATTCACTTTAGAATCTAAGCCTCGCTTATGTTTCAAAGCAAACCACCTTTGTTTCAAGGCATCCATGATATGAATGTATGTACAATGTTAATCAAACACATGCAATTAAGATCATCTCTACCATCTTAATATTTAGCATATCACAATAATTCACTCAAAGAATTATTCCACAATATTGTACACAACATTCTCATCACATAAGCATTATTCACATATAATAGTCAACACACAAAACCCAATCCACCATTTTTAATTAATACTAGTCATTAATATTATTATAAGCTAACTCACCATTTATCAATTTTATGTAATTTACTCACTTCCTATTAAACTAACATATCATTAGGATTTCTTTTGCCATTTAGTTATTCATGAGATTTATTTATTTTTTTTTTACCAAAATATAAGCACATTCCTATATTATATCTATTATAAATATACTGTGTTAACAATGAACCAATTTCATCTAACTATTATGGTATCGCTACAGTGTACCTCACACACATTGTTTCTAAAAAAAATAAGGCGCTATAGTGTCGCTACCGCGAAAATTAACAGAGTCGCCACTAACATATTTATCCTGAAAAGGAAGGGAATGCCAACAAACCACAAAGCAAAACAACGGTCTCACGACCAGAGAAAAAGGGTAAGGGAGTCGGTTACGCGAGGGGAAGGTGTTAGCACCCCTCGCGCCCATCGTACTCGATGGTATCCACGCATGTGTCTAAATCTATGGGTGTGTAACAAATCTATGCTAATCTGGACTAAAATGAATGCAGAATGTAGGGAAAAGAAAGGATTGCTCGCACGGGCCCTACCCCGCTGCCTACGTATCTGTTTTGCAGAATCAGAGCTATCGTAGCTCGGCTAACTAATTTTTGTTTGTTTTGTGTTTTTTAGGTGAACAAGTTACATCACACTCCGCTGCTCGACCTTTGGAGACTTATGCTGGGAATGGAGCGGAAATAACAAGCTCTTAAGAAAAGAAAATCAAAGAGTGTGGTTTGTGTTTTAAAAGAATGCATGAGGAAGACCTAAGCTAAGGGGGAAAGCTTGCTACCTAATGTTATCATACAAAGGGTACCAGTCTAAACTAAACTAACAACCTAAGCGAAAAGGGGGAAGCAAACAAATATACACACAAACGAGAATCCACTCGTGAAGCAAACAAACCAAAGGCACTGGCCAAGTGGTAGAAAGACGGTCCCGCCATAGCCAAGGGGAGCAGCTCAACCCAAGTCAACCAAGCATCAGACCTCGCGAAAATGATCGGGCCATAGACAAGAAGGCGGACCCTTCTCAGCAACCAAGCCGTCACGGATCGTAAAGGAAAATGGTGCGTGCGTACACCGAGCGTCAACGTCGAGCGACATGAGCTATAGGAAAGGCGGGGGTCCGGCTACATAAACCCTTTACCAGACATACTCGATAACAAGATCTTTTGCAAGTTCGGAAGCGAGCAACGCGTAGCGTGCGCATACCAAACGGACTCGATGAGACTAGGCGGGGGTTGATTACGAACCCTTGACCGCATGCCTTCCATGAGGACTTAACGGAGTGCCATATAGGACTTATTACACCGTGACTCCCTGCCGCAAAGCACAAATATAAACACACCAACAAAAACAGAGCCTCTTTCGAGGGCTTGGCCAGATGCATGTCTAAGTCCTACTTCTCATGTTAAAGGATGATGCGAGAAAGCGATAAAGTGCGAGAGAAATAAAATGAAACGGGATCAATACCAAACGGATGATGATCCGTAAACTAAGTGAAGCAAAGCGAAGAAAGTAGAATCCCGCAAGCGAGCTAGCAAAGCAAAAGCAAATGGTCAGCACACCGATTAGCCATAAAGCACACAAAGGTTGACTTGCGCGTCGAGCATAATCACGATACACCTGCAAGAGTAACAAGCAAACCAAACAAGCAGATATAAAGCAATAAGATCGTGTCCCCAAGTCGAGAGCACGATACGAGTCAATGAGATATAATCGTATTCCGTAAGTGAAGCGGAACACTCAAGCAATGAGTATCAATCGATGACCGTCCAAAAGCCTTGCACACTAACACACAAGTTAGAGATAACAAACATCGCAATCGGAATTGCGTTCTTATTATAAACCAAAAGCAACGGGTAAGTAATGTAGACATGAAATGGACAATGAAACATCAAAGAGAAATCAAACATGAATGATCTACAAATTAATGAAAACAAAGTATCTAGCTAGATAGTACATCTCATAAGCTTTCCGACGATATAAAGAACGTGCGAATCGGAGTTACGAGCGAAAAGTTATGCAAGATTGAAGTTAGCAAAGAAAAACACAAAAATTGCACTCAGGAACCGGTTCCCACCTAGGGACAACCCGGTTCCTGGTACAAAAACACAGAGAATGGCCAAATTAGCAAGCTGAGAACCGGTTCCCACCTAGGGACAACCCGGTTCCCCATACAAAAACCAGAGAGGCAACATTTTTGAAAGCTGGGAACCGGTTCCCACCTAGGGACAACCCGGTTCCTGGTACAAAAACACAGAGAGACAACATTTTGGATTGAGTGGGAACCGGTTCCCGCCTGGGACAACCCGGTTCCTGGCGTAGAAAAACAGAATTTTATGCATTTTTAAGGCTCCGGAGCCATTCGCACTCAATCCAAAACGAACCAATTAAGCACAAACAAACATCAACATCATAATATACATGCATCCACACATCAAATGATCCTCATGTCAACAATTATGCTAAGTGCGACGCGTCAAATAAGGCGAATATCGAGCAAAAGTGCATCACATGCATTTATACAAACACGTTGAGTACATCGCAAGCAACACACATTATCAACAACAATTATACACACAAATTCACCAACAAATCACGAATCCGAACACGAACAACACAATTCAACATCCACGGATATCAATTACACACCAATGAACATCAAATCCAACCACAATTCACATGAACACGATCAATACGAGCAAAAATACGCAAATTCACCGATCAATCATTATCAATCATCCATTAATCAAGAACAAAGAGTATTGAATTCACATGATAAACAACAATTAAGCACTTAATTCAAGGTTCAAGGCTTACCGGATGAAGATCTAACCGAAGCACGAACGCGAACACACGAACACGACACGAGCGCGATACGAACTCGAAAGCGAATCCGGTGGGAGAAGGAGAGGGGGGCGCGCAAGATCAAGGAGAGGAAGGAGGAGAATTCGAACTTCGGATCTTGATTTCTTCAATCCATGTTCTTGATCTTGATCGAAATTGATGAATCTTGATGAAAGTTTTATGTAATTTGTGGTTTTGATCTATGAGAATTGAGAGAGAATTGAGAGAAGATGTTTGTGAAGAATTGGTGAATTGAAATTATGAGAGTCCCCCCTTATTTGTGAAGAGCAAAATGTTTATATATTGTCAACGCGAAATGTCCAAATTGCCCTCGGTGCGTCTCATTTTGGCTCGTTTTCAAGGAAACTCGGTTCGGCTCGGAATTCCGGAACAAAACCAATGCCACTGTGAAGATGACCAAATTTGTGACCCGTCGCCGCGAGAATCACTTCAATCCGATAAGCGATGAAGAAAATACGCCTGTTTGAATGACGAGAAACGTCAATTCATCTGGCGCGACTATACGAAATTTTGTGCGTACCGCTAAAAGAATTCGATAAAACACCAACTTCGGCTCAGAATCTGAACAGGCATGTGTGACGAAGAATCGAAGCTAACGAAATTTCTGAGAGAATGCCGCCGGAATGGACTTCATACGATAAAAATCGAAGAAGTTATGAATTTTCGAACTTGGCGCGACATACCCGAAAACACACTTTTTACCGAAACAATGCGACGATCCTTAAAATTCTGAGAATTTCCTATGCATATTCGGACTTCGGTCCGAACATATGAAATCTTGGTAATGATGCCACGGAGCTTCAGTTAAATTTTCAAGCGAATCCGGCGAGCGGATTAGGAGATATGAATTTTCCGAGGCACAAAACCCTACATTCAGCACTATTTTTCACTATGAAACCTCAAGTAATTTGCAAATTTGACGACCTTCCTCAAAGAATTGGCTCCCGAGCCGAACACGAAAGTTGTAGATATCGTCGAAACAGTGGGGACAGCGCGGGAACTTAGCTCATATCACCTTCCAAATAGTATTTGTGAATTTTCTCGTACTTCCACTGTTTTAAACCATTTTTCGCACCTTACCCTCCTAAACTCATGAAAACTCTTTATTATTTTTCTTCCATTTTTGGATGACGAAATAAACGTCATTATTAACTTATAGCTCAAATAAAGAGGGCAAATTTTGGGGTGCAACAGCTGCCCCTATTCAA
The DNA here is from genome assembly GCF_029867415.1 of Vicia villosa. NCBI lineage: Eukaryota > Viridiplantae > Streptophyta > Magnoliopsida > Fabales > Fabaceae > Vicia > Vicia villosa. The sequence continues at coordinate 51,903,160 of NC_081184.1, forward strand.
ACTTCTTGAACCTGACGAGCGAGAAACGAAAGTTTCGAACCGTTGAGGTGGAAGGAGATTGAATACCAGAATGAACTCGAAAATTTGCGCTCTTGATCAATAGAAGATTCCATCTCGTAATAAGAAGGAATGTACCACCTCGCGAGCGGGGGAAAAAACTTCAACTGATCTAGATAATAAATATGCTCCAACTTGTGAAAAAGGAGGAACGGGCACCCACAGGCAGGGGAAAACACTTCAAATGATCTGGGCATCAAGAGAAGGAACATCTCGACTGATCTGAGTATCAGGCGTAGCAAATGTCTCCGAACTTGCATCGGGATAGATGTCTTAGGTCGATCTGGGAATCGAAGGAGATACGCTGGTTGATCTGGACATCAACGGGTAAAAGTATCTCTGATCTGGGAATCTGGGCAGACATCTCTTCTGATGCAATTAAATCATCAGGTAGATATTCCTACTAATCTGGGAATTAGTGGCTAGCTCCTTCGTAAGACCACGCGGATCCGAAGGCGGTTCCTTCAACTGAACTGGAAATCAGGATAGGAACAATATCTCTTCCGAACTGTGTACGCCGGGGAAAGAATGCCTTTAAACTGATCTGGACATGATGCCAGAAAATAAGTAGGACAATCTTCATCTGAAAGACAAAGTCGATCAGGCAAACATCTCCATCTGATCTGATGATATCAGTGGCTTGCTCCTTAGTAAGATCACGGGAGATCCGGAGGCGGTTCCTTCAACTAATCTGAAACTGGATATTAGGATAGGAACGGATGTTTCTTCCGAACTGTGTACGCCGGGTAAAGAAAACGTCCTCAACTGATAGTAAGGTATCAGGACTGGGCAAACGAGTTTCTTCTTCTGAACGAACTAAATCGTCAGGGAGTAGATATTTCCAACTGATCTGATATATTAGAGGGCTTGCTCCTTCGGAAGATCTTGGGAGATCCGGAGGCGGTTCCTTCAACTGAAAGTGTGATTTATCAGGAATGGGAACAAATATCTTCCACCGATCTGGGGGCATCGGAAATAGGAATGTCTTTGAACTGATCTGAGCTGTGCCAGAAAATAAGTAGAACAATCCTCTTCTGATTCGAAATATCAGGATAAGCGCCTGTAATGACTAGGTGAATATTGCTCTCTATGGAGCATTTGAATCTGGGTAACTTTCCTGCAGAAAGAGACAACATATATGATATGGTTTATGCGTGATGTATGTATGAATGTGTATGGAATAACGTTTCCGAGAAGGAAGACACTATACGCTTTTGAGAATGCAATGCAAATGATGCATGATTCGAACGTTGCTTGGGGAGACAACGGAGGAGCACTGAATTGCTGAAGAAAGTCCTGGAGAGGTTGTGGAACTCTGCGGAGAGGACAAGAAGAGTGACCACAAGTCACAACTACGAGCTGGCAAAGATGGATCAGAAATCTGCTGGAGACAATCAAATTTGGATGCGAGCTCTGGTTGGTGAATAAATCTTGCTTGAAGATATGAACATCCCACTTAACTGCTTGGGGAAAACCCATGCAACTTCATATGGGGAAGCAAATTCTCGACACCCGGGGGATGTGAAGATAAAGACAAGTTATGGAGACAACTCTGATGAAGAGTAACCAACTTGCTTGTATAGGACGCATTCCGCTGGGGATGTCCTAGATGAGAACAGATCCTGCTGAGGATGCATGTGAATCTCTGCTGAGGGAAGAAATTCAATGGGGAAGATAAATACTTCTGCAAAGCGAGCTGTTGAGGATATGAGAGATCCGCTGGGGATAGGGGACTTTGCATAAGAACCTTCTGTTAAGGCAACTCCACTGGGGAATAAGATGACTCTCTTGGGGAAAACAGGTCAATCTGTTGGGAAGAGAAACACTCTACTGGGGAAAGTGAGGAACTCGGGCAAGGATCCTCATTAAGAGCTAGTTGGGGAATCAAACACCATTCCATCATGATTCAACTGGGGAGAAAGCATTCTGCCGGGGAATAAGACTTCCGGAGCATGGAGAATGCATCGAGGATGTTCTTTACTGGGGATGTGAGAATCCTGGAGCAAAGAAAGTCTCATCTGAAAGTACTCAGCTGGGGAGTGAGAATCTTTCATTAGGATGCACTCGGCTGGGGATTGAGAATCTCTCATGATTAAGTCCGCCGATATGCTGATACGAAGCGCTTGCAAGCGTGTACCTGCGAGACAAACAAATGAAAGTGCCCCAGGGTATAGCATGGTATCTTAGCCTGCCATCCTGGTTACACAAAAAAAACTTCGAAGTAGATTCAAAGGTTTCATCATTTCTAATCATGTATTGTAAAAGCAATGCAGTTTTCAAATGCAAAGTTTAACACAAACTCAGGACGTTTTATGCAAACAAAACAGTGAAAGAAAACAGCTTTTGAGATGAAAAGAAACTTATTTAAAAACATGCCCGAAAGAGGGCGAATATATTTCAGAAGTAGTTCCTAGTAAGAGGTAACCACACATCTATTGAGTACAAGATAAATGGCAATGTGAAACGGATATCCATTGGTTTCGATCCCGCTATCACTTTTATAACCTCGACGTTCTCATCTCCTTGCTTTGGAAGACCGTACTCATTAGGATTGATCACTGCCCGATTTACAACTGATTGGTGACATCACCGAACTTGTGGACCCGACAGGGTTTGTGAGTGCCTTTAGGGATTTGAGTTGCCAGGCGCAAACTCAAGAACACGGAGTCTTGCTTATCCCTCGGTCGGGAGCCCTAAACAAAGTGATTGGATGTTGTGCATGCTTTAGGGATTTGAGCTGCCAGGTGCAAACTCAAGAACACGGAGTCTTGCTTATCCCTCGGTCGGGAGCCCTAAGCATGTATGAAGAGTGATTGCCAAGGTGGCATGCAAAATGTAATCCTTCGCTTTTGTCCCTTTTTTGCCTAAGCCGCCCTTTCGGGTTTTCAACTTAGCGGGTATATTTGTTTCTTTTTCATTCTTTTGCCTGATTCATTTTCTTTTTTTTTCTTTCTTCTTTTTTTTCCTTTTCTCTTTTTTTTCTTTTTTTTCTTTTTTTTTATCAGGTCTATGCGAAGTATTTTTTGACTACATCTGCGTTCACAGGGTGCGGAAAGTTCTCGCCATCCATCGTTGCAAGCATCATGGCACCGCCAGAGAACACTTTTTGCACAACAAAGGGGCCTTCATACGTCGGAGTCCACTTGCCTCGAGGATCGCCTTGAGGGAGAATGATTCTTTTGAGTACCAGGTCGCCTGGTTTGTAGCTTTGGGGTCGCACCCGCTTGTCAAAAGCTTTTCTCATCTTCTTTTGGTACACTTGACCATGACCAATAGCCGCTAAACGCTTTTCATCAATGAGATTCAACTGATCCAATCGATTTTGTACCCATTCTGACTCGTCAAGCTCGACGTCTTTCATGATCCTCAGGGAAGGAATCTCAACTTCAACAGGCAATACCGCTTCCATACCATAAACAAGTGAGAAAGGAGTTGCCCCAGTCGAGGTACGCACAGAGGTGCGATAACCATGCAAGGCGAAAGGGAGCATCTCATGCCAATCTCGGTAGGACACTACCATCTTTTGCACAATCTTCTTAATGTTTTTGTTGGCCGCTTCAACAGCGCCATTCATCTTTGGACGATACGGAGAAGAGTTGTGATGCTTGATCTTGAAGGACTCACAAAGCTCCTTCATCAACTTGTTATTAAGATTCGATCCATTATCAGTAATGATCTTCTCAGGAATCCCATAACGACAGATTATGTTGTGCTTGATAAAGCGAGTAATCACTTGTTTGGTGACATTCGCATAAGACGCGGCTTCAACCCACTTGGCGAAGTAATCGATGGCAACCAAAATGAAGCGATGTCCATTAGAAGCAGTAGGCTTAATCTCTCCAATCATATCAATGCCCCACATTGCAAAAGGCCACGGAGAAGTCAAGACATTCAGAGGCACAGGCGGCACGTGCACTTTGTCAGCATAAATCTGGCACTTGTGACAAATTCTGACATGGTTATGACAATCAGTTTCCATAGTGGACCAATAGTAACCAGCCCTCAAGATTTTCTTAGCCATCGTATGCCCACTAGAGTGGGTATCAAACTCGCCTTCGTGCATTTCCTCTATGATTTTCGAAGCTTCTTCCTTCACAACACATCGAAGCAACACACTGTCATGATGCCTCTTGTACAACACCCCACCGTTGAGGTAAAACTTAGCTGCAAACCTTCTCAGAAACTTCTTATCAGTCACCGACGCTTCGGGAGGATACTCTTGAGTTTCGAGGAACTTTTTGACATCATGATACCATGGATTACCATCCAATTCAACATCAGCTTCAAAACAAAACGCCGGCTCATCCAACCGGTTGATGGTGATGTTAGGCGCTTCATTGGCCCACTTCACTTTGAACATGGAAGCCAAAGTAGCGAGAGCATCAGCAAGATTGTTCTCTTCTCTAGAAATATGCTCGAATGTGATCTCATCAAAGTACGGAATGAGTCTCATAACATGCTCCCTGTAGGGAATCAGATTCTGATGGCGAGTTTCCCAATCTCCATTGATCTGGCTAATGACAAGATTGGAATCCCCATAAACTTTCAAGTACTTGATTCGCAAATCAATCGCAGCTTCGATGCCGTAGATACAAGCTTCATACTCAGCCATATTATTGGTGCAATCAAAACAGATTCGGGCTGTAAACGGAATATGAAAACCTGATGGAGAAGTAATTACAGCTCCAACACCATTCCCGAGTGCATTAGAGGCACCATCGAACACGAGCGTCCATCGCGATCCTGGTTCGGGTCCTTCCTCTGGGCCAGGAATGTTACAATCTCTGATGTACAGAACATCCTCATCGGGGAATTCAAACTTCATCGGTTCATAATCTTCAACAGGCTGATGCGCAAGATAATCTGCCAACACACTACCTTTGATGGCTTTCTGGGTAGTATACTGGATATCATATTCAGTCAAGATCATTTGCCACCTGGCTACTCTTCCGGAAAGAACAGGCTTCTCAAAAACATACTTGATAGGATCCATCTTGGAAATCAATAAGGTGGTGTGAACCAACATATACTGCCTCAGCCGGCGAGCAGCCCATACCAAAGCACAGCAAGTTTTCTCGAGCAGTGAGTATCGGGATTCACAGTCGGTAAACTTTTTGCTAAGATAGTATATTGCATGCTCTTTTCGGCCAGACTCGTCATGTTGACCCAACACACATCCCATTGAATTTTCAAGAACTGTGAGGTACATAATCAAAAGCCTTCCTGGAACTGGAGGCATTAGTATCGGAGGTTCCTGCAGATACTCTTTCACTTTTTCAAATGCTTTTTGACAATCATTATTCCACCTGGCCGTCTGATCTTTTCTTAGCAACTTGAATATTGGTTCACAAGTGGCCGTAAGATGAGAGATGAATCTAGCAATGTAGTTCAACCTCCCTAAGAAACCACGAACCTCTTTTTCTGTTCTCGGCTCAGGCATCTCTTGTATAGCTTTTATTTTTGCTGGATCGACCTCAATACCTTTTCCACTAACAACAAAGCCCAACAACCTTCCGGATCGCACTCCGAAAGTGCATTTGTTTGGATTCAACCTCAGTCTGAATTCCCGAAGCCTTTCAAACAACTTCTGCAAATGAACCAAGTGCTCTTCTTCAGTATGAGATTTTGCAATCATGTCGTCGACATACACTTCAATCTCTTTGTGAATCATGTCGTGAAAAAGAGTCACCATGGCACGCTGATACGTTGCCCCTGCGTTTTTCAACCCAAAAGGCATGACTTTGTAGTAGAAAGTTCCCCACGGTGTGATAAACGTTGTTTTCTCCATGTCTTCTGGTGCCATCTTGATCTGATTGTACCCAGAGAAGTCATCCATGAAGGAAAACACTTTGAAAGGAGCAGTATTATCGACCGACACATCAATGTGAGGAAGAGGAAAATCATCTTTCGGACTCGCCCTATTCAGATCTCTGTAATCAACACACATCCTGACCTTTCCGTCCTTCTTAGGTACAGGAACAATATTCGCAACCCACGGAGGGTAATTCACAACTTGCAGAAAGCCAGCATCAAACTGTTTCTCAACCTCTTTCTTAATCTTCTCAGACATATCTGGGCGAGTCCTTCGAAGCTTCTGCTTGACAGGAGGACTGTCTTTCTTGAGAGGTAGATGGTGTACCACAATATCTGTATCAAGACCAGGCATATCCTCGTAAGACCAAGCAAAGATGTCCGCATACTCTTTCAACATAGCAATAAGCCTCTGCTTCACACTATTCTCAAGCGCAGCCCCTATCTTGACTTCTCGACCTTGCTCTTTAGTGCCAACATTTACCACCTCAATTACCTCCTGATGCGGCTGAATCGCTTTCTTTTCTTGTTTCAATAATCTGGCCAACTCATCGGGGAGATCACAATCTTCATAAGCTTCCTCCTCGGCTTGGTAGATCGGATTGTCAAAATCATAATAAGCAATAGCGGAACTGTTACCAATGGAATCCGTGGTAGTGGAACATCTGCATGATTGATGTTTTTATTTTAGTTTTATTTTTTATTAAGCTATGTGCAAGTGTGTGCGAAAACATTGCCATTTAAAGGAAAAAGTTAAAAAGAAAGACAAAGAGCAAAACATTTGAATGCAAAAACGTCCTTATTTTATGACTAATCTTTGAAAATGCGAACTGCATGGCCCTACAAATGATTCACTACGCCTTGGGCAGAGCGCAAGAATTATGTCATGATAAGAAAAGTAAAAACAAGGAATTTACTCCTGAGCTTGTGTAACTTGGATGACATCTTCAATTGTCCAGTGGCGAGGTATCTCCCCAGGAATACTTGGGCGGATCCAGCTATCAAAGTCACAATCACTATCCACCTCTTCACCATTACCAATGGCGTTAACCTGGCCGTCTTGAATGACACCCCCACTCACAAACTTGATCGGGCTGAGTACACCAGACTTGGGCGGTGCATTCTGCTTTCCAGGATTGAAACCGAGACCATTCTTGTCAAATTTGGGACGCACGTCAATTACTTGCCCCCAGCCTTCCACTCTTCCAGTCTCAACAACAACCTGAGCATCTTTCAAAGAGGACATAATCGTTTCTGGCTTCGTTATCTCATAAGGAGGAGTTCTCACAGCATTCACAGCCTCAAACGCTTGAAATAGCGTCTCATGTATTTCACCTTCGATCTCTACATATCGGAAAGAGGACAAGTGACTCACGATATAATCTTCCTCACCACAAACCGTCACCACTTTACCGTCAACAGGGTATTTCAACTTCTAATGAAGAGTGGATGTCACAGCACCAGCCTTGTGAATCCACGGTCGTCCCAACAAACAACAGTAAGCGGGTTGAATATCCATCACATAAAAGGTTGCAGTGAAGATCTGAGGGCCCACTTGGATGGGTAGGTCTACCTCCCCGAACACAGACCTCCTTGAACCGTCAAAGGCGCGCACTACCAACTCACTAGGCCTTAACTCAACACCAGCATAGTCAATTCGCATGAGAGCTGATTTGGGCAGCACATTTAAAGAAGACCCAGTATCAACCAGAACGCGGGACAAGGTCGTCCCCTTACACTCAATCGAAATATGCAGAGCCTTGTTATGGTTTCTCCCTTCTGGCGGAAGATCACAATCTGTAAATCCCAAACCGTTCCTAGCAGAGATGTTATTGGCTACCGCCTCTAACTGATTCACAGATATTTCATGTGGGACGTAAGCACCATTCAGAATTCTCAAGAGAGCATCTCTATGACCTTCTGAACACAATAACAGTTGCAAGATGGAGATCTTTGACTGGGTCTGACCCAACTGCTCAACAACCTTGTAATCAGACTTCCTGATAATCCTCAACAGTTCTTCCACATCCTTGGTAGGCACAGCACCATCAGGTGCCCCATTCTGAATCGGAGAATTATGGACATCAGTCACTACTTGTTTTCCTTTGGCCTTAGCGAAAGCATCAGCATTACTTTGAACAAGCTGAGGAGAGAACACCCTACCACTGCGAGTAATTCTACCAGTACCGGCAAAATTATCAGTGTTTGCAACTGAGGCTTCCACAAAACTCTCTTTAGATGGCTCTCTTTCTTCCTTCGTGCCATAGTAATATACATCTGAACCATAATGCCAAGGGATGGCCTTCTCACTCTCATATGGAATAGGCCCTGGTACAGTAATCATCAAAGCTGCTGGTTGTTCCTCATACGGGATACTGACAGGCATCTGAATAGGCACTTGGATACATATTGGAGCAACCGGCTCATAAGGAATTGAGATCACAGACACTTCACCATCATTTCTCTTCGCATTTCTCAATCTTCGATAGAACTGAAGAGGACCCTCATCAATCAGCTTTTGTACCATACCTTTCAAGTCATCACAACCTTCAGGTTGACTTTTGCACTTCCCACAATCAACACCACAGCCCGGGAAAATACCGCTATTAATCAGATGTTGCTTCACAGACACAAGAGGGAAAGTCAAACAGCCCACGTCGGATACAACACTTATCTCTTCACTCTCAATGGCATTCACACCCGAACCTGCGTGAGGCGGCATCGGATTATTGACAATATTGGGTGTAGGAGTAAACTGAATTATCTTTTGATCCAACAAGTCCTGGACTTTGTTCTTCAGTGCAATGCACCTCTCTGTATCATGGCCAGCAGCACCGGAATGAAAGGCACACCGCGCATTTGCATTGTAATTAGGAGATTGTGTGTCCGGAGCATTCGGAGCATCTCTCAAAGTAATCTTCTCAATATTGAGCAAATGTTGCAACACTTGAGCATAAGTCATAGGAATCGGATCAATCTTTCTGTGAGGTCTAGTCCTGGGAGGATAACGATCATTACCGGAACGTTGTCCCTGGTGTTGTTGTTGTTGTGGTATCGGGATCATGACAGCATTGACCTGTGAATTGCTTCTCCCTGAACCCCTCCTTCCATATATGGCATCCGCATTTCCTTCCTTCCTTCGGGCATAACCCTCAGCTTGTTTCTTACCACTAGGAGTATTAGAAGAAGCTCCCAACTCAATTTTCCCCATCTTTAGACCCATCTCAACACGCTCGCCATACCTCACCATTTCAGAAAAGTTGGCTGAAGCACTACAGGCCAAGTAATAGTGTCCAGACAAAGTACTGGTGAACATGTCAATCATCTCACCCTCAGTCATAGGTGGTTGAACTCTTGCAGCTAACTCACGCCATTTTTGAGCGTACTCCTTGAAAGATTCTTTAGATCCTTGAACCAAACTCTGCAACTGAGTTCTATTGGGCGCCATGTCAACATTGTACTGATAGTGCTTAATGAAAGCCTCCACAAGATCTCTCCAAGAATGAATATGAGTGCGTTCGAGTTGAACATACCACTCCAAAGAAGCCCCAGCCAAGCTATCCTGGAAGAAGTGCATTAGAAAACCCTCATCCTCTGAATAAACTGACATCTTGCGATAGTATGCTTTGACATGAGTCATGGGACCAGTCGCCCCATTATATTTGTCAAAAGATGGAACTTTGAATTTCGGTGGAATCCTCACACCAGGAACCAGCCCCAAGTCATTGATATCCATGCCTAACACCCCTTTGCCTTCGACAGCTCTGAGACGTTCTTCAATCAGACGATACCTCTCAGCTTCCTCAGGTACACCATCCGCACTATGCCTCGATACCTGATCAAAGTTTTCAACATTGAAATCCAAATTATCACGGTTCTGATTATCTCTCCTTCCCAACAGACGAGACGGAGGTGGAGGTGGAAACCCATGATTCTGATTGAAAGGATTATAGTGCCCTCCCAAACGATCAAACTCATTCGGATCATGATGATCATCAATCCTTCCAGACACATCGTCAAACAGCGTCGAATGTCCTCCATTCTCAACCCTTCTGGAATTCTCGACGAGAACTCGCAAGTCATCCTGCCCCTTGGTCACATTAGTCAATGCTTCCATAAACTACGCCATCTGCGCGTTCATCTGCTCTGTCAATTGAGCTCTCATCTCAGCCATTTGCTCCTGAATCTGTTCCATCTGTCTTCTCTGATTGTTCCTAGTCGGATACGAGTGATTAGCCGTCTTAGGACTCCTTCTGATAACAAAACAGTGAGACATAAGATATAAGCCCTGCAAAAACCTGCAAATATATGACATGTATGAAATATGAATGATATGCATGAGATGTTTGTCAATTTTCAGGTATCCAAGAGTTCATCCCACTTTCAGATAGGACATAGCAACCCTGACATCGAATATATTTGAACAGCAATCCACACGCACGAGAATAACTCAGCAAACTGAGCATACTTCATTCAAACATAACAGAGAATTTGAGTTCATACAATCAGGTTCCTAACCGCGTCACAAAGTGCTCATAAGGTATACAAAAGAAATTCAAAACATCAAAATGCGACCCCATCCAACAATCCTGGACATGGGTGCCAAATATCAAGAATACACATCAAATTCACCCCACAGTGATACTAGGATCGCCTGGCAACAGAATGAGCTTCCCCATCTCCTCTCCGTTGGGCTCGGAGGCTTGCAAGCTCTTCTTCAAGTCGAGCTGACTTGGCTTTCTCTTCCATCAACTGCTGTTCTGAATCCTGCATCCTTCTCTTGCTATTGCTTTCGGACCTTCGCAACTTCGCACATTCCTGCTGTTTTCGGTACAGGCTTTCTTCCATCAAGTCATGAGATCGCCTTTGAACATGTGTCATGCTTGAACCTTCACCTTGCGCTTGTCTGAGCCTACGAGCCAACTCCGCCTTTTCGCGATCTTGAAAATACCTCTCCAAGCCAACCTCTCGGTCCTTTGATTTCAACTTGATGTTGTCTGCTTCAGTTTGAATATAGAGTTCAGCCGCAACGGTATCAGATAGAACCACGGGAGGTTGTTCATACAATGGACATGACCTCGCAAATGGCAGCAATAGATTTGCCACTCTTGCTTCAACCCACTTTCGGTAAGGACCCATGGCAATAGGAACTTTCTTGCTCAAAGTATTTTGATCTCTCTTATGAACTTTAGTCCAAGCATACGCTATCTTTTCTAACTCCAGGGGGTCTTCACCATCAGCAAAGTACACTGATTCAAACGCTTCTACATCATCCTGAGCCCTTTCCATTGCATATCCCAATTGACGATAAGCGAGTGTGGGATTGTAACTAATGCAACCTCTAGTTCCCATGAGAGGAACGTTGGGATATTGACCGCAACTAGTGATAATGTTCCAAACCTTCCCCACACAATAGTTCCACCTGATATCATAAGATGTGAGGTTAACAATCCTATCTGACCACTTAAGAGAACTCTTCTTGAGCACAAAAGGTCCTCTCACCGGCAAATGCAACATGAACCACCGATACAACAACGGAAGACAAGAACTAACAACATATCCTCCTTTCTTACTTCTCGCATGGATCGAAAAAAGAGCATCCGCAAGCAACGTTGGCACGGGGTTTTTGTTCATAAAGACACAAATCGCCGCCAAACTCACAAAGTTTTCTCTTGATGGGAATAAGACAATACCATAGATCATGATAGCAAGCAAACGACTAAAATCAACCCACTGCTCCTTTTTAGCCGCATCCTCAGCCTTGCTAATTAGAAAGCAAAGATAGAAACCAGAAACACCGCCAGATGACTTCCAATTTATTTTCACCTCCTTTATACCCATGTGAAGAGCTTCAGCTATTTTTTCAAATCTCACGACTTCGGGAACTCGAATGAAAGGTACATCATCAGTGATTCGAATGTTGAGTATGTAAGAAACCTCCTCGAGTGTTGGCACCAATTGATAGTCTTGAAATGTAAAACACCTCAACTGTGGATCATAGAACTGAAACAGGGTGATCAAAGCCATTGGGTCGAAAGATGTATTGAGGATGGAGAGCAAATTTCCATAATCATGATTGAAGTCACGGAGAACCTCCCCTTCCAACCGAGAACTCAAACCAATCAACCCCGAAACATCAATACCCGGAATCTTATAAGCTCTGGTGTGCCTTGTACACTCTTTGACAGTATCAACGGGAATGTCCATCTTCAACTTGGGTGAACTCCTGAATATCCCTGAAAAATATGACATGCAAATGCTTATTATTATATACATTTTTTTTTGCGTTTCTTTTGAAAATAAATATGCTATGATGCAAAGTGGTGGGACTTGTTGCCGCCCACCAGGCATTCTGGACTGCCGGTAACACACATAATACAGAGCCAAAGGTTCGGCCCCCAAATGGTATACCATACGGTACATAGAATATCGGTCCACAGAACCAAAGCCCGTAGTCAACAACACACTGGAACAGAACACAGACTACCGCTCGAACAAGAACCATAGTATCCCACGAACAGGAACCAACAGTACACTCGAACAAGAACAGCGGTAACCCACGAACAAGAACCGAAGTCACCATCAATGTACCTGTTAAGCAATGATTGATTCCCGCCCCACTCACGGGTAAAATCTAGGCCAAGGTAGGTCAAAAAGCCAACAGAGGATCGAATGTAGGCGCTATCATACGATATTGCCTCATTCCACCAAGCTCTGCCCGTGGATACGTGATCAGATCAATCAGGCATACGCCTTCTGTCCGTCACGGCCACTCTAGTCCTAGTTCCTATGGTATCACTCATAGCCTGGGTATTGGGCCTTTTACCTCTTGAAACACCCACCCAACAAACAGAGATCCAGACAGTCCAGAATATGATGCAGAAAAGTAAAAGCGCACATAGAATGCAATGCAAACAGGTAAAATATGCAAAGCAATAAAAGCACCCAATGATAAACACACAAGCGCTAGGATCGACTCGCTGAGTCCGGACCAGCAACAGGTCGAGACGTCCCCAGCAGAGTCGCCAGCTGTCGCTACCGCGAAAATTAACAGAGTCGCCACTAACATATTTATCCTGAAAAGGAAGGGAATGCCAACAAACCACAAAGCAAAACAACGGTCTCACGACCAGAGAAAAAGGGTAAGGGAGTCGGTTACGCGAGGGGAAGGTGTTAGCACCCCTCGCGCCCATCGTACTCGATGGTATCCACGCATGTGTCTAAATCTATGGGTGTGTAACAAATCTATGCTAATCTGGACTAAAATGAATGCAGAATGTAGGGAAAAGAAAGGATTGCTCGCACGGGCCCTACCCCGCTGCCTACGTATGTGTTTTGCAGAATCAGAGCTATCGTAGCTCGGCTAACTAATTTTTGTTTGTTTTGTGTTTTTTAGGTGAACAAGTTACATCACACTCCGCTGCTCGACCTTTGGAGACTTATGCTGGGAATGGAGCGGAAATAACAAGCTCTTAAGAAAAGAAAATCAAAGAGTGTGGTTTGTGTTTTAAAAGAATGCATGAGGAAGACCTAAGCTAAGGGGGAAAGCTTGCTACCTAATGTTATCATACAAAGGGTACCAGTCTAAACTAAACTAACAACCTAAGCGAAAAGGGGGAAGCAAACAAATATACACACAAACGAGAATCCACTCGTGAAGCAAACAAACCAAAGGCACTGGCCAAGTGGTAGAAAGACGGTCCCGCCATAGCCAAGGGGAGCAGCTCAACCCAAGTCAACCAAGCATCAGACCTCGCGAAAATGATAGGGCCATAGACAAGAAGGCGGACCCTTCTCAGCAACCAAGCCGTCACGGATCGTAAAGGAAAATGGTGCGTGCGTACACCGAGCGTCAACGTCGAGCGACATGAGCTATAGGAAAGGCGGGGGTCCGGCTACATGAACCCTTTACCAGACATACTCGATAACAAGATCTTTTGCAAGTTCGGAAGCGAGCAACGCGTAGCGTGCGCATACCAAACGGACTCGATGAGACTAGGCGGGGATTGATTACGAACCCTTGACCGCATGCCTTCCATGAGGACTTAACGGAGTGCCATATAGGACTTATTACACCGTGACTCCCTGCCGCAAAGCACAAATATAAACACACCAACAAAAACAGAGCCTCTTTCGAGGGCTTGGCCAGATGCATGTCTAAGTCCTACTTCTCATGTTAAAGGATGATGCGAGAAAGCGATAAAGTGCGAGAGAAATAAAATGAAACGGGATCAATACCAAACGGATGATGATCCGTAAACTAAGTGAAGCAAAGCGAAGAAAGTAGAATCCCGCAAGCGAGCTAGCAAAGCAAAAGCAAATGGTCAGCACACCGATTAGCCATAAAGCACACAAAGGTTGACTCGCGCGTCGAGCATAATCACGATACACCTGCAAGAGTAACAAGCAAACCAAACAAGCAGATATAAAGCAATAAGATCGTGTCTCCAAGTCGAGAGCACGATACGAGTCAATGAGATATAATCGTATTCCGCAAGTGAAGCGGAACACTCAAGCAATGAGTATCAATCGGTGACCGTCCAAAAGCCTTGCACACTAACACACAAGTTAGAGATAACAAACATCGCAATCGGAATTGCGTTCTTATTATAAACCAAAAGCAACGGGTAAGTAATGTAGACATGAAATGGACAATGAAACATCAAAGAGAAATCAAACATGAATGATCTACAAATTAATGAAAACAAAGTATCTAGCTAGATAGTACATCTCATAAGCTTTCCGACGATATAAAGAACGTGCGAATCGGAGTTACGAGCGAAAAGTTATGCAAGATTGAAGTTAGCAAAGAAAAACACAAAAATTGCACTCAGGAACCGGTTCCCACCTAGGGACAACCCGGTTCCTGGTACAAAAACACAGAGAATGGCCAAATTAGCAAGCTGGGAACCGGTTCCCACCTAGGGACAACCCGGTTCCCCATACAAAAACCAGAGAGGCAACATTTTTGAAAGCTGGGAACCGGTTCCCACCTAGGGACAACCCGGTTCCTGGTACAAAAACACAGAGAGACAACATTTTGGATTGAGTGGGAACCGGTTCCCGCCTAGGACAACCCGGTTCCTGGCGTAGAAAAACAGAATTTTATGCATTTTTAAGGCTCCGGAGCCATTCGCACTCAATCCAAAACGTACCAATTAAGCACAAACAAACATCAACATCATAATATACATGCATCCACACATCAAATGATCCTCATGTCAACAATTATGCTAAGTGCGACGCGTCAAATAAGGCGAATATCGAGCAAAAGTGCATCACATGCATTTATACAAACACGTTGAGTACATCGCAAGCAACACACATTATCAACAACAATTATAAACACAAATTCACCAACAAATCACGAATCCGAACACGAACAACACAATTCAACATCCACGGATATCAATTACACAACAATGAACATCAAATCCAACCACAATTCACATGAACACGATCAATACGAGCAAAAATACGCAAATTCACCGATCAATCATTATCAATCATCCATTAATCAAGAACAAAGAGTATTGAATTCACATGATAAACAACAATTAAGCACTTAATTCAAGGTTCAAGGCTTACCGGATGAAGATCTAACCGAAGCACGAACGCGAACACACGAACACGACACGAGCGCGATACGAACTCGAAAGCGAATCCGGCGGGAGAAGGAGAGGGGGGCGCGCAAGATCAAGGAGAGGAAGGAGGAGAATTTGAACTTCGGATCTTGATTTCTTCAATCCATGTTCTTGATCTTGATCGAAATTGATGAATCTTGATGAAAGTTTTATGTAATTTGTGGTTTTGATCTATGAGAATTGAGAGAGAATTGAGAGAAGATGTTTGTGAAGAATTGGTGAATTGAAATTATGAGAGTCCCCCCTTATTTGTGAATAGCAAAATGTTTATATATTGTCAACGCGAAATGTCCAAATTGCCCTCGGTGCGTCTCATTTTGGCTCGTTTTCAAGGAAACTCGGTTCGACTCGGAATTCCGGAACAAAACCAATGCCACTGTGAAGATGACCAAATTTGTGACCCGTCGCCGCGAGAATCACTTCAATCCGATAAGCGATGAAGAAAATACGCCTGTTTGAATGACGAGAAACGTCGATTCATCTGGCGCGACTATACGAAATTTTGTGCGTACCGCTCAAAGAATTCGATAAAACACCAACTTCGGCTCAGAATATGAACAGGCATGTGTGACGAAGAATCGAAGCTAACGAAATTTCTGAGAGAATGCCGCCGGAATGGACTTCATACGATAAAAATCGAAGAAGTTATGAATTTTCGAACTTGGCGCGACATACCCGAAAACACACTTTTTACCGAAACAACGCGACGATCCTTAAAATTCTGAGAATTTTCTATGCATATTCGGCCTTCGGTCCGAACATATGAAATCTTGGTAATGATGCCACGGAGCTTCAGTTAAATTTTCAAGCGAATCCGACGAGCGGATTAGGAGATATGAATTTTCCGAGGCACAAAACCCTACATTCAGCACTATTTTTCACTATGAAACCTCAAGTAATTTGCAAATTTGACGACCTTCCTCAAAGAATTGGCTCCCGAGCCGAACACGAAAGTTGTAGATATCGTCGAAACAGTGGGGACAGAGCGGGAACTTAGCTCATATCACCTTCCAAATAGTATTTGTGAATTTTCTCGTACTTCCACTGTTTTAAACCATTTTTCGCACCTTACCCTCCTAAACTCATGAAAACTCTTTATTATTTTTCTTCCATTTTTGGATGACAAAATAAACGTCATTATTAACTTATAGCTCAAATAAAGAGGGCAAATTTTGGGGTGCAACATATAGCATGTAGCATCATGGACTTGTTTTCTAATAAGACCAAAATGTGACATTAAGGAAGGTACTAGCCAAGTAAGTAGTATTAGCATGTTCATCAAAGCAAGTGGTGTTATTTTTCGGTTTCTTCAATTAGGCCAAAAGCAATGAACAGTGGCCATTTCTATTTCCTAAGTAACTTTCCACGTTTATGGTTTGTCCACTAGCAGTGAATTCATGTTTTATGGATGCTCCATGGTACATCATAGCAGCCTAAACATCTAATAAATTGTTGGTTCAAGTTGGCATGTGAGTGAAGCTAGCAATAAATGATCTTTCCAATCACCAATTGTACTACTACTAGTTGCTACTACCAATGAAGTATGAAAAAGTAATTTACATATGGTCTTTTAGTAGGCTAACATTTACTAGCTAAGTAGCAAAATAAAAGAAAACAATAAAAAGAATTAGGACACATTTCTATTGGCTAAGAAAATGGCTATTGTGCAGTTTCTACTATCTTATAGAAGTGAATTCACACCTCATGCTTCTAATAAATCACGGTAGCCACAGGTAATGTTTCCAGCATCCAAATTTAATAGGGAATCATGTCTTAGTACATACTAGCAGCCAATTAACTAATGAAATAAAAGAAATAATTAAATGGATACTAGGGTGATATGAACCCCATTTCTAAATCCAATAAGCAACAGTAGCGGCAATTTCTAATGATGATGTCTCACAGTTACCTAACCATGTGCCACACGGTCCCTCACAATTTAATTGTGGTGATACTTCATGTTAAAGTCGACTACACAAACATCCAGCAACCAAGTAGTATCATTAATGAACAATTAAAACAAAATAAGTAAAGTGAAACAATTACATTATGGATGGCACCCTTCTTGTTCAGCCAGCTCACGTTTTATTTATCATTAGCAGTCACGTTTTTCACTGACCCAATGCTAACAAACAGTAGCATTAAGGAATGGAACGGACATGTTCCAGCTTAACATGATAACAATGTCGCTTTTCAAGCAACAGCATGCCATTGTCATCTTATTGTGTAATGACATCACTCGGCATTTTTTCCAATCAATAATTTCTTTCTAGTTTCATTTTCATACTTATATGGGTACAGAAATACATCGTTCCTACAATAATCTATGGTTTCAAAATTCCAATTCCTCAACAGTCTTTAATATAGGAAAACAGAAATCAAAACATATTTTATAAGATTTAACCATGAATAGATATAAATAGGTTAATCTAACCATTACCCCATTATACTAGCCCACAATGATTAGGGATTCTCCCCCTTACCTATTGTTTTCTCCTCCAAAACCCTAGTTCCTCTTCTTGTTCCTCTCCTCCACTTCTATTCTTCAAAAACCAGCAAATTGATAAAATGATTTCTCTACCCCTTGTTTCTCTCTTACTATCTTTATTTAATATCTTGGGCTTTAAAATAATAGCACCCCCCAATTGCTTATAGCTCAAATAAATAGGCCCAATTAATCTAACTCTCTATTGTAGCAACCTGCCTAAAAATTTATAGCTTAGAGAGTCGCCACCTATTCTGAAGGGCGAATAGGAAACCCTACGCAGTATAGAGATCAGGGTAAGATACTATATTCAGGTCGAGGGAAGGTGTTAGGCACCCTCAACCCTTTCCTATGGCTTTGAATCTAAGGTAACAGTTTATGGCTGAAAATTAAGGTTTTATAGCTAAAGAATTGAATAAGGGGAAAATTGAGATTTTAGGGAAGGGGGACTCGCCTTGTTGCCAAGTGCCTACGTATCTCCTTATGGAGAATCAGAGTCAACGTAGTTCGGACATAGGGTTGTACGCCTTAGAATTAGAATTGAATGGTTTGAAGTTGTTTTGAGGCTTTTTGAATGGCCTATCGTAGTTTTGAATTAGGATGAAAATCCATAGTTTGATTTGAAGTGTTTTGAATGTTTTAAGTTTTGGGCGTACAACCCTGATTTAGTTTTGCACTATTAACGGCAACGATCAATAGATTTGATCGCCATAGCTAACAGATTTGAAGTCGTATCGTTACCAATTCTAATCAATTGATTTGACTATCACTAATAACGAATTAAGGTATTTTTTAATAATTTTTAATAATTAGTTTGTATCGTTATCCCTCGTAATCGATTATTTCGATTAAAAATGATAATGAATTAGAATGAGGGAAATAGGCTAATCATCGCAACCAATAAAGATGGTTGAAACCTTTTAGCCAAATAAAATTATTTATAATTTATATTTAATTATTTAAAGGATTGATTATTACCCATCGCGACCAATAGATTTAGTCGAAACGAGTAACAAATTAAATTCTATTATTTTGGCTAGAAAACTACTGGGATCGAACAAACCCTAATGCCTTGATAACAATTTTCTAGAGTTTTGTGATTTACAATAATTAAAATTAATTAAATTAATTAACTCGAATAATCGAGTAATTAAAATAATCGGGAAGACATAATTCTAAACCCTAGTCCTAATTTATTATCCTAATTATATTTCTAATCTTGATTAAATAAATAGATCAAATTAAATGTAATTACTTGACTTTAATCTAAATAACTAAACAAATAAGAAAATATGTAGAAAAACCTGGGCGTGTTATCCTGTGTGTGCGACCCTTGAAGCTCCATGGTGGGCCTTACTATTCTGATACGTTAGATTGGATTGTAGGAGATCCAAAGGCTGAGCCCTGAAGGTGCATCGTGGGCGCGTGTAGGGCTGTATACATGATCCTGAATAACTTGCAGTTACTAAAAATATAAATGGCTTCTGGGAGGTTCGAACCCCCTCCATCTGGGTAACGCATGCGCCCTTTTAACCACCAGGCCAACTCTTGTTTGCTGCTTATTACATAACCTACAAATTAGAAATATAAAATAAACGCTGCAGGTGGAAAGTCAAACCAACCAATCGTGTGGGCCCGCTACTGACTGGGAGGACGAATGAGGAGAGGAGAGATATTTGTTGAATGTTGACCCTCCAATCGCGCTAAGAGAGATGGTGTGGAGGTGTTGACGAACCAACCACAGCTGGGCACGCGTCTTGTCTTCTTCCTCTAACCTACAAGCCAAAAGCTGCAATTTATTTGCTACGAATTTCATGCAGATTAGCTGCGGAAACTGCATCACTTTTCGTAGCAAAATTTCCAGACTCATATATCTGCAAAAACGCGCAAAACAGAGCGTAACAAAGACCCATATGGACCAATTAGAACATTGCGAACTCGATGGCACAGTTTGTTTGGTCTGAAACGGTGCATAGGGAAGGATCCGAAGCTTTGTAGCTTTGATGCCCTAGTAATGGCATGTCATGGTCTGGACATTCTAAGCTTCATGCGATGGATCAAACCTGCCACTATGATGTCCATGGAGCTTATGTTGGACGTAATTTAGCGTGTGTTGGCCATGGATATGATCCACCCTTACCCTATTGGTCTCCAGTAACGAGAATGGATGGCTGAGACGGCTTGGGAATGCTTGAAATTCGGTTCTTAATGGTGTAAGTTTCCTTCACAGTTTTTACGTAAAACCCTAGCCACTCCCCCTCTTTTTTCCCCCCTCTCCCTTGTAAATATTTTAGAATATATATGCCTCCCTTTAGGGTTTCTTTTTGGGCTTGGTCTCTTATTTTAAACCCTTAAAATCTTAGAGAAAGTTATCACACCAAAGTTGCTATTTTTGAAGTATCTCCTCATGCCCTAGCCTTGCACATTTTTGTGGACCCTCATGGTGTTAATTGGGCTGCAAATATGATCCAATACCAAAGCATAGATTTTATCCATCTATTTTATATTTTTATTTAATTTATTTGCATTTTAATTTGACTAAAATTCAAACAAATATAAATAAAAATGATGAAAATATGGGGATGAATTTAGAGGTCTTTATTTGGATCATGAATAGGTTTGAAATGGAAATCTTAGGCCCATTAGTTCAAAAACCAAGTTTTGGGCAATTAGGGTCTCGTGCATATCTTGAAAATTGCCTAACTTCAACCATGTGTATCTCTTTCAATTTTAATCATATGAATGCATTCTAGGACTTTTTAGAAAGCTAAAAGAGTCCTCTAAATGATGCCTTTGGTTTCATATTAATTGAGGCTTCCATGCTCACATTATGAGTCTTGACCTGAAAGGTGTTTTTCGTTGACTTTTTGGAGGACCTGTAATGTATTGGACCATATCTCTTAAATGAAGCATTTCTGGCCTTAGCATGTGAGAGACAAAGTTGTAGAGAATCAAATTTCCTTCAGAATAGGCTTTGAGTGAGGAATTTCTGATAAAGTATGAGGGAGTTATGCCCAGTCAAAGTTGGGTTGACTTTCTCCTAAGGAACCCTAATTTGAACCTTTTTGTATTTGTTCATCTCCGAGTTTCTATTAATGGATCATGATCAACCTTTGATCAAATGGTGGATATAACCTCACATACTCGATGTTGACCAAAAATCTTGAAGTTTGACTGTATTTTGACTATAGTTGACTTTTAGGTCAACACAGTCGATTATTGGTCATCTGAACCATTGAGTGGGAAATCCTTGGGATTAAAGCTTAATAATTGTCATGGGGATACATTGAGACATATGATACATCTTGAGATCCATTTGAGGCCTTAGAAATTCAAAATCCATTGATAAAGTGCAAACCCTAGCTTTGAGAGACCCTTGATTAGGAGAGTGTTGTTTTGAACAGTCCCTTGAACTTTGAGCCATTGAAGATGCATAGAGGGACCTTTGATTGAATATAGGAGGGCAAATTTTGGGGTATGACATCTATAATTTAATTAATTCTATTAAACACAAATGCACTCAAGTTTAATTTAATTAAATAAATAATAAAATCTCATAACTATTAAACAATTAATTTAACACACTAAAAGTATAAAATAATATAATAAAATAAATACTATAAAAAAACGGGTTGTTACAACTCTCCCCAACTTAAAAGATTTTCGGCCTCGAAAATTACCTCAAACAAACAACTCCGGATACGATTCCTTCATCTTATCCTCGAGTTCCCAAGTGATGTTGCCATCGGCGACTCCGCCCCATATCACTTTCACCAAAGCGATTTCCTTACCACGAAGCTTCTTCACTTCACGACCTTCAATTTGCATAGGTGTTGTATCAACCATCAAATTATCTCTTACTTGCACATCATCCAACTGAACAACATGCGATAGATCCGCAATATACCTCCTCAATTGAGACACATGGAACACATCATGGAGATTAGAAAGAGACGGTGGCAATGCAATCCGATAAGCTACATCACCCACCCTTTCCGAAATTTGGTAAGGACCAATAAAACGTGGCGTCAACTTACGCGACTTCAACGCTCTACCAACTCCCGTTATTGGCGTAACACGAAGAAACACATGATAGTCCTTCTCAAATTCAAGAGCCTTCCTTCTCTTATCATGGTAACTCTTTTGGCGGCTTTGAGAAGCCTTCATCTTCTCCTGAATCATCTTAATTTTATCCGTAGTCTCTTGAATCAATTCGGGTCCAACTACAACACTCTCTCCCGACTCATACCAACATAAAGGAGTTCTACACCTCCTTCCATAGAGAGCCTCAAAAGGTGTCATTCCAATACTCGAATGGAAACTGTTGTTATAAGTAAACTCGATCAAAGGCAAGAAGCTATCCCAATTTCCTCCTTGTTCCAACACACAAGACCTTAAGAGATCCTCAAGTGACTGAATAGTCCTCTCTGTTTGACTATCAGTTTGCGGATGATATGCGGAACTCAAACGCAACTTTGTACCCAATGCACTTTGCAAACCTTCCCAAAATCTCGAAGTGAACCTCGGATCTCTATCCGAAACAATACTCGATGGAATACCATGCAAGCACACAATCCTCTCGATGTATAACTTAGCAAGTCTCTCCATTGAATAATCCATCCTCATCGGAATAAAATGAGCACATTTAGTCAATCTATCCACAACGACCCAAATTGCCTCACAATTACCCGATGTCCTCGACAAACCAGAGACAAAATCCATGGATATACTATCCCATTTCACTCGGGAATAGATAACGGTTGCATCAAACCAGACGGTTTTTGATGTTCGATCTTTGACTTTTGACAAGTCAAACAAGAATACACAAACCCCGCTATATCATTCTTCATACCTTGCCACCAAAACATTTTCCTCAGATCTTGATACATTTTAGTAGCGCCCGGATGAATACTCAAACCACTTCTATGTCCTTCCTCAAGAATCCTCTTTCTCAAGTCCGCAACATCTGGAACACAAACTCGATCACGACACTTCATAATACCATTCTCATCAATTCGAAAGTCACCACCTCTTCCTTGATTAATCAATGTGAATCGATCAACCAAGCCTAAATCAGATTTCTGTCCTTCTCGAATCTCATCCAAAATACCACTAGTAAGCTTCAACATACCAAGCTTCACACCACTAGAAGTCTCTTCGCATAACAAACTCAAGTCTCTAAATTGTTCCAACAATTCAAACTCTCGAACCATCAACATAGACATGTGTAATGACTTCCAACTCAATGCATCGGCTATAACATTCGCTTTACCAGGATGGTAGTTTAGACCAAAATTGTAGTCTTTCAAGAATTCCAACCATCTTCTTTGTCTCATATTCAACTCCTTCTAATCGAACAAGTATTTCAAGCTCTTGTGATCACTAAACACATCAAACCTTGATCCAAACAAATAATGCCTCCAAAGTTTTAACACAAACACCACAGCTGCCAACTCCAAATAATGTGTAGGATAATTCCTCTCATGAACTTTAAGTTGCCTTGAAGCATAAGCTACAACTTGTCCCTTTTGCATTAGAACACCTCCCAATCCCAACAAAGAAGCATCACAATAAACCACGAAAGGTTCTAACGGGTCCGGTAGAATCAAAATGGGAGAAGAAGTCAATCTTCTCTTGAGTTCTTGGAAATTCTCTTCACATTGCAAAGTCCAAATAAAGGCTTGCCCTTTCCTAGTCAACTGCGTCAATGGCAACGACAACTTCGAAAACCCCTCAATGAATTTCCAGTAATAGCCAGCCAAAGCAAGAAAACTTCTAATCTCAGCAACAGACTTAGGAGCTTCCCATTGAGATACAACCTCAATCTTCGAAGGATCAGCAGAAATACCTCCACTTGAAATCACATGCCCAAGAAAGCTCACTTCACTTAACCAAAACTCACATTTAGATAGCTTAGAAAACAATTTCTTCTCTTTCAACACGGATAAAACATCTCTCAAGTGCTCAACATGCTCTTCCTCACTCTTAGAGTAAATCAGGATGTCATCAATGAATACCACAACAAACTTATCTAGGTAGTCATGAAAGATCCTATTCATATTTTCCATGAACACACCAGGGGCATTAGTCACACCAAACAGCATCACAGAATATTCGTAATGACCATACCTCGTCCGAAAAGCAGTTTTCTGAATATCCTCAGCTCTAACGCGAATCTGATGATAACCAGACCTCAAGTCAATCTTGCTAAACACACATGCTCCAACCAATTGATCCATCAAGTCATCAATTCTCGGAAGTGGATATCGATTCTTAATCGTCACTTTGTTCAATTGTCTATAATCAACACATAATCTCATCGAACCTTCTTTCTTTTTGACCAATAGAACAGGTGCACCCCACGGAGATACACTAGGACGAATAAATCTCTTCTCAAGCAACTCTTCAAGTTGACTCTTCAATTCTTTCAACTCTGAAGCGGACATCCTATATGGAGCCATCGATACAGGACTAGTTCCAGGAACTAAATCAATCGAAAACTCAACTTCTCGTTCTGGTGGTAAATCAATTATATCATCAGGAAATACCTCCGTAAATTCACAAACTATAGGCAATTCCTCAATGGTTCTCTTCTCGCGTACATCTAAGGTTGCTAACAACGTAAACAATTCAGCTCCACCATGAATCGATTCATTGACTTGCTTAGCGGATAAGAATGAATCTTCTTCAATACAACTCTCAGGAAAGATGACCGTCTTATCAAAATAGTTGATATGCACACGATTAAATTCCAACCAATTCATACCCAAAATCACATCAAGTTGTTCTAAAGGAATACAAACTAAATCGATCCCAAAACCTCTACCAAAGATACTCAATTGACAATTCAGACATACAAAAGAAGTAGAAACAGAACCCATAGCAGGTGTATCAATAACCATACTTCTACGCATATCAGATAATACAAGATTCAATCTTCTAGCACAATCCAAGGAAATGAAAGAATGTGTCGCACCGGTATCAATAATAGCAATCAAAGGTGTACCATTAATGAAGCACATACCTTGAATTAGCCTCTCATCAGTAGTGGCTCCCACACCAGACAATGCGAACACTTTTCCTTTTGCTTGCTCCTTCTTTGGCTTGTCACATTTTGTACTAACGTGGCCTTTCTCTCCACAGTTGAAACAAGTCACAATCGAACCACCTCTACAATTAGAAGCTATGTGACCATACTTGCCACACTTGAAACAAGTAGTAACCTCTTTCTTGCACTCAGCAGCTTTATGACCCTCAACTCCACATTTGAAACACTTAGGTGAAGTAGAAGATCCTCCCCAACTTGGCTTCTTGCCAAAACCAGCTTGTTTCCTCTTGTCATCATACGGTTTCCCACGATCCTGATTCTTTCCTTTCAAACTCTTATAGATAGAGGCACTCTCTCTACTATCCTCATCATAAATCCGACTCTTGTTAACCAATTCAGTAAAACGGGTAATCTGTTGGTAACCAATAGCCTTCTTGATGTCATATCTCAAGCCATTCACAAACTTCAAACATTTAGATCTCTCAACATTAGCAGTATTATAGTGAGGACAATACTTGATAAGCTCCTGAAACTTAGCAGCATAAACAGCAACAGTACCATTTCCTTGCTTCAACTCAAGGAAATCCACCTCTTTCTTCCCACGACAATCTTCTGGAAAATAGTTCTCCAAGAAGACATCACGGAAAAGATCCCAAGTAACCTCAATACCATCTTCTTCAAACCTCTGAAGAGTGTTGTTCCACCAATCTTCAGCTTCCTTTTCCAGCATATGAGTACTAAACTACACTCTCTGAGCATCAGTAGAGTTCATAACTCTGAAGATCTTCTCAATTGCCTTCAGCCAAGCTTGAGCTTTATCAGGTTCAAAAACAGGAGGATTGTTCCTCTAGAATCTCCCTAAAGCACGGTACTCATCATCATCCCCATTTCGGTTACCAGCATTCGCTTGAGGAATCTGACCAATGGAGCCAGCCAACATCCTCAACGCCTTAGCAATAGCATCATCATTCCTGCCAGCAACCATCGTCCTAAACAACCAAACAACCAGACAAACAGTATCGATCGTGTCAGATACACAAATCAAATACAACAAGATAAGAAAACATTAAAGGCTATTGATCAACTGGTCGACCATGCTCTGATACCACTAATGTAACACCCCTTTTTATACCCCAAAATACTTAACATATAATTAAAGAATAACATGCATATAATTCAAAAGGGCGTCACATTGATGATTTTAGAAGAACTAAAAACCTTAAAAAAAACTGACAGCATTTATCTACACAGCACAATACTCCTGGTCATTTTAATAACACTCAATATCAAATCACAATTTAACCTGGATATGCATTCACAGCGGAAATATATGATACTCATGTGATTTATAATGATTCATGTCCCATACCATGATCATACATCGACTAGTAGTCTCAATTCAACATAAAACACAATCAAAAGGTTTGGCTTGTAAGCCTCTCAAAAGACATGTAACCGATAAACAAGTTCACCAGTCGTAGCATAATACATACACAAACATAACATGAGTTCAATACACCTAGTATACCTAGTGTTACATGACCAGAGCATCGACTCACTACCTAGTCTCCAATAACCAAGGAAGAACCTCCGGCTAGGTCACACACGGCTATTAAACTCCAGAACCTGCATGTCGCCAAACGAGGGCAAGATTAAAACAAAAGGGTGAGAATACGAACCATTATGAAGAAAGTATAACAGAATATAATGGTTAAATCAATACTTCAAGTAATTAGTCATAGTATGTAAAACGGAATATATAATAGTAATCAACACATAATTCACATGTTATCGAGTATACAACAAGCTTAAATAGTATAATATTTCAATTCTACTATTATATTCCCAAAATAAGTACACAATCATAATTCTCACATATTCGCACATCTAATTTAATATGTATTCAAACTTCACTCGTTTCAATTATCAAGCTCATACACATATCACAACTACATCAACTTCACATACTCAATTATCGTATAATTTTAATGTGACTCAATGCAAGATATGTGACGCTATGCATGTGGTACCGAATTGTGAACCCAAAGTTTCACCGCTTTTCGATTCAATATCTAGAATCCAAGCCACGCTTCCGATCCGGACAAGACCAAAGCCCACCAAACGTAAACATATAGTTTACCGCTTCCAATTCACTTTAGAATCTAAGCCTCGCTTATGTTTCAAAGCAAACCACCTTTGTTTCAAGGCATCCATGATATGAATGTATGTACAATGTTAATCAAACACATGCAATTAAGATCATCTCTACCATCTTAATATTTAGCATATCACAATAATTCACTCAAAGAATTATTCCACAATATTGTACACAACATTCTCATCACATAAGCATTATTCACATATAATAGTCAACACACAAAATCCAATCCACCATTTTTAATTAATACTAGTCATTAATATTATTATAAGCTAACTCACAATTTATCAATTTTATGTAATTTACTCACTTCCTATTAAACTAACATATCATTAGGATTTCATTTGCCATTTAGTTATTCATGAGATTTATTTATTTTTTTTACCAAAATATAAGCACATTCCTATATTATATCAATTATAAATATACTGCGTTAACAATGAACCAATTTCATCTAACTATTATGGTATCGTTACAGTGTACCTCACACACATTGTTTCTAAAAAGAATAAGGCGCTACAGCATGTAGCATCATGGACTTATTTTCTAATAAGACCAAAATGTGACATTAAGGAAGGTACTAGCCAAGTAAGTAGTATTAGCATGTTCATCAAAGCAAGTGGTGTTATTTTTCGGTTTCTTCAATTTGGCCAAAAGCAATGAACAGTGGCCATTTCTATTTCCTAAGTAACTTTCCACGTTTATGGTTTTGTCCACTAGAAGTGAATTCATGTTTTATGGATGCTCCATGGTACATCATAGCAGCCTAAACTTCTAATAAATTGTTGGTTCAAGTTGGCATGTGAGTGAAGCTAGCAATAAATGATCTTTCCAATCACCAAGTGTACTACTACTAGTTACTACTACCAATGAAGTATGAAAAAGTATTTTACATATGGTCTTTTAGTAGGCTAACATTTACTAGCTAAGTAGCAAAATAAAAGAAAACAATAAAAAGAATTAGGACACATTTCTATTGGCTAAGAAAATGGCTATTGTGCAGTTTCTACTATCTTATAGAAGTGAATTCACACCTCATGCTTCTAATTAATCACGGTAGCCACAGGTAATGTTTCCAGCATCCAAATTTAATAGGGAATCATGTCTTAGTACATACTAGCAGCCAATTAACTAATGAAATAAAAGAAATAATTAAATGGATACTAGGGTGATATGAACCCCATTTCTAAATCCAAGAAGCAACAGTAGCGGCAATTTCTAATGATGATGTCTCACAGTTACCTAACCATGTGCCACACGGTCCCTCACAATTTAATTGTGGTGATACTTCATGTTAAAGTCGACTACACAAACATCCAGCAACCAAGTAGTATCATTAATGAACAATTAAAACAAAATAAGTAAAGTGAAACAATTAAATTATGGATGGCACCCTTCTTGTTCAGCCAGCTCACGTTTTATTTATCATTAGCAGTCACGTTTTTCATTGAGCCAATGCTAACAAACAGTAGCCTGAAGGAATGGAACGAACACGTTCCAGCTTAACATGATAACAATGTCGCTTTTCAAGCAACAACATGCCATTGTCACCTTACTGTGTAATGACATCACTCGGCATTTTTTCCAATCAATAATTTCTTTCTAGTTTCATTTTCATACTTATATGGGTACAGAAATACACCGTTCCTACAATAATCTATGGTTTCAAAATTCCAATTCCTCAACAGTCTTTAATATAGGAAAACAGAAATCAAAACATATTTTATAAGATTTAACCATAAATAGATATAAATAGGTTAATCTAACCATTACCCCATTATACTAGCCCACAATGATTAAGGATTCTCCCTCTTACCTCTTGTTTTATCCTCCAAAACCCTAGTTCCTCTTCTTGTTCCTCTCCTCCACTTCTATTCTTCAAAAACCAGCAAATTGATAAAATGATGTCTCTACCCCTTGTTTCTCTCTTACTATCTTTATTTAATATCTTGGGCTTTAAAATAATAGCACCCCCCAATTGCTTATAGCTCAAATAAATAGGCCCAATTAATCTAACTCTCTATAATTTAATTAATTCTATTAAACACAAATGCACTCAAGTTTAATTTAATTAAATAAATAATTAAATCTCATAACCATTAAATAATTAATTTAACACACTAAAAGTATAAAATAATATAATAAAATAAATACTATAAAAAAACAGGTTGTTACATGACTCAACAAGGAGGGAACCAGCCGTAGGGGAATCCGATCATGACTGCTAACCTTAGTTAGACTTTTAAAAAGAAGACACAATCGTAGCGTGGCTCCACAAGGAAGAAACCATCCGTAGACGACTCTACCAGATTGCTAACCTTAGTTAGACTTTGAAAAAAGAAGACACAGTCGTAGCGTGGCTCCACAAGGAAAAAACCATCCGTAGACGACTCCACCAAATTGCTAACCTTAGTTAGACTTTGAAAAAGAGACACAACCGTAGCGTAGCTCAAGATTCGAAGAGGTATTCTAATAATCACTGGACTTTATTGGAGAGGACTAGTAATGACTAGACTCTATGGGGATGTTTATGAACACTGGATTTGAAAGCGATGCAAATAACTATTGGACTTGACACAAAACAAAAACTAGTAATGACTAGATTCAATCAGGGGATGCCAGCAAATACCGGTCTTGAAAGTTATGCCAATAATCATTGGACTTGACTGCAAGAATACTAGTAACGACTAGGCTCAATTAAGGGGTGCCAATAAACATTTGGACTTTCAAGAAAGCAATGATGATTGCGGAGTGCAAGAATTACATGAATCCCACATGCCAAAGGCGGTGTGTAACTCTTCAAGAGTGGCATTTATTTGAGTTGTCACACACCATGTATGATTACCCAAATGATTGAAAAATGAGATGGGTTGAATGCCCATCCTCATTCGCACTCTAATATGCACACAACATATGGGAACATAACCAAAGCAAGATTTGCAAAAAGCAAGAGATATCCCTTATACAAAAGGCAGTAAGGGGACTCACAAAAGGTAAGTAGAAAGAGAGAAGATTGGTGACGACCAAACTCTATTAGATGATGCCAATAAACACTGGACTTTGAAGGAGGTATCATTACTTACGAAACATAAGAACTACATGGTTCCCTCAGGCCAAAAGGCGGGGTGTAATTCTACAATTGTGATAATCATTCGAATTACCACACACAAAGTATGGGTTATCCAAACGATTGAGCTCAGCAAACGGGAAATAACCATAGAGACAATGATCCTGACGAAGAAAGACTTTGTATCCAATCCACATTGGAGCACAAACAAACTTGGCTTATGCATGTTTGATTTTTTTCATGGTGTAATGCTCCATATTCATGGAAATGCTACGCGTTTTTGTAGATGCAATGTGAATTCAATGATTACTATATGCAGAGATAACGAGGACCCTTTAGAGAATATTCTGCTGACTTGTCGATCGAGTTTCGTCTCTGACCTCGGGAGAGGTAAACACCAGGGAGAATCCCCTTAGTGTTAAGAACTCTGTGGGAGTGCCAATAGACATTGGACTTTAACTTACAAGATATACCTCTTAGTTGGCTTGAAGAATAACTTCTGACTTCTCACTACGTGCCATTGTTTGGAGAATTTTCAGCTTGAGGAGATTCCCTCAATTTACCATGCTAGGGGTGAGAAATCCGGATAAGGAACTCCTTATGGGATGAGTGGAAAAAATCCGAGGAGAAATAAACTCCTATGCTTGGGGAATGACTTTTCTAGGAGAAATAAACTCCTATGCTTGGCAAATGGAATCAACTCTCAGGAGAAATAAACTCCTATGCTTAGGGAGAGAGTAACTTGATGGGGAAAAGCATTATGATACTTCTCCATTATGTGGTGGTCAACTGCACTTTACAGGTGAATGACGATTCCTTCAATACAAACCAAAAGAGTATGCCCCAGGCTGCCTGACTTGTGAAGATATTTGCCTCGAAAGGATCCTTATGCCCCGATTACTTGAGATCACTTGCCCCAGTATATTCATACATTTGAAATATTCTTTCTCTTGATCCACGGATCCTTGAAGATATTTTTTCGAATCTCGACGTAACTTCCCCATATTGACTGAATTTTGAGAGAGATGTCCCAACATCACTGCCTCAAATTGATTAAATTCACAAGAGAGATTCCTCGTCATGATTATCCCTGACTAATTGAATTTTGAGATGGCAAACCTCGATTTGATTTCCCCAGATTGGATGAACTCACGAGAGAGATTCCTCGTCGTGACTGCCCTTGATTATATACATCTTATCAAAATCCTCAAGTTTACTTCCCTTGAAGATCAAACAAACTGTCGGAGAAACTTTATCATACTCAATGGAGTCTTCAAACTCTTCTCCTCAGGGTACTTAATCAAAATGCATCTACTCAACAAGTATTCATACTTCTCCCCTCAGGGTAATCAATCAAAGAAGGTATCAACTGATATGCTCAATGGAGTCTTCAGGCAACATGCCCCTTGGTATCAGTCTCTGAAATGATTTCTTTTTACTCTAAGGAGTTCTCAAGTCCTTTTACTTTGACATGATCAAGCTCTTTACGGATTCTCATCATGGAAACTTTCTTGATGTTTAAGCAAATGTTTTCTATGCAAAAGAATGTTAATTCTGAGAATGATAATTCTAATGGAAAGCCTATGCTAGTCTTGAAGTTTAAACAAAATTTATTTTTTTGAAAGCGAGCATACAATACCAACATAGATATATGTTACGCTTCATTGGGAGTCAGTTAAACACTATCTCATTGGAGTGCGTCTTCAAAATAAACCCTACTTCAATTAGGACATTTAAGGGTTGTAACTAGGCCAGGTTTATGTTTCATAAAAAAAGTGTCATACCCCAAAATTCTATCATCACGAACGGTGTGGACACGATCAATTTTCCAAAGTCTAATTCATTTACTACGAACGGTGCTGACACGACAAAATATCTAGTTCAGTTACTACGAATGGTGCTGACACGATCAACCTTCAAAGATCTAATTCTATCATCAATAACGGTGTAGACACGGTCATCTTTCCAAGTCTAATTCAGTTACTACGAATGGTGCTGACGCAGCTAACATTCAACAAATACTTCTCAATACAAAGGACCTGGTCTAACGTACGACCTATCCTAAGCCTAACGTGCGGCTTTCCAGACATCTACGAATGCAAATTGGATCCGGTCTAACGCACGACCCATCCTCCAGCCTAACGCACGACTTTCTAGACACTTATCGATGCAAATTGGATTCGGTCTAACACACGACTCATCCTTCAGCCTAACGCACGGCTTTCCAGACATTTATCAAATGCAAATTGGATCCGGTCTAACGCACGACCCATACTTCAGCCTAACGCACGACCTTCCAGACATTTATCAAATGCAAATGGGATCCGGTCTAACGCACGACTCATCCTTCAGCCTAACGCACGGCTTTCCAAACATCTACCGATGCAAATTAGATCTGGTCTAACGCACGACCCATCCTTCAATCTAACGTACGACTCACCCTAAGTATACCCTTCAGATACGATCTAACGCACGATGTAGTATGACTCTCAAGTCTTTCAAGCTGGATGGCATCTATAAGCCCACTTCAATCAAGTCTCTCAACATCCGGATGGCATATTTAAGCCCATCTCCGACAATACTCTGCTTGGATGGCATCTTTAAGCCCATCTCCGACAATTCTCTGCCAGGATGGCATCTCTAAGCCCATCTACGGAATAGGTCCCTATCCCAACAAAGGCAAATTTCTGGGTATTCTAGTGTTCAATCCTCTTCCACCTTCAGATACCGACTAGCACACAAACCACTCTGCATCCTAAAGTTTAAGAAGATTGAACAGGGACAGCTTTCATACCCCAAAATTTTCCCTCATATATTTGCAAATGTCAATTTATTTTGAATAAATGACATAACACAGTTGGTAAGAATTTGAGATTAAAAGGTACAAGAGCGAGAGGTCCCGGGCTCGAATCTCGCTTCTAACTTTTCTCCCTTTTATTTGTTTTCTAATTTTAATTCTAACTTTATTTCCATTATTCAAAAATCATTAAAATTGCATTTTTTTATTATTTTAATTTAATTTTCGCACTAACTAAATAGGCCTTTTTTAAAATAGTCAATTCTCACTTTTATGCATTTTTTAGTCAAAAAATCACCAAAAATCATAAAATATTCAAAAAATCTAAAAAAGGAAGTTTTTTATTTTATTTGTTCTATTTTTACCACTTTCACAACTTTGGTAACAAGTAAAGATCTTTTTAAGAAAATATTAGTTAATCATTTAAAAGATCACAATCAAATTATTTTTGAATAGTTAATATTTGATTTTTTTATTCCATATTTGTTGACCTAAGTTACACTATAAATATCACTAATTTTTACACATTAGGGATTGACTAACAATTCTAACCCTTACTCCCACTCTCTCTCTCTCTTCCCACAAACAAAAAAAATATTTTCTCCTACTTCTCCTTCTTCAGGGTTGCAATTTCGGTTACAACACAGTAATAAATTTTCCAACCTGTCAGACGAATTCTGAAACTACTGTTTCGATTTTCTCCGAATTCTCCGAATTTTTTTACCCTCAAAATTGCAAATTCCTCTTTTTTCTATTTTATTTGATTTAATTTCTATTTTCATATTTTCAAAAAAAAAATTTAAAAAACATTGTAGTTTCGTGTTCTTATTTTATTTGATTTATAATCAGGTTTTTTATATTTTTTTGATTTTATTTTAATCACTTTTCTATTTTTTCATTTGTTTTCTTAATCGTAACATTGCGTTGGCTTATGAACATGTTTTCTATGGATTGACCAAGTGGATGGTACCACAATTGCTTTTTTGGCCAAAAACCTTTTGGTATTTGGCCAAATCAAGGTTATTCATATTTCGCCAAAAACCTTTTGGTATTTGGCCAAGTCAAGGTTATTCATATTTCGCCAAAAACCTTTTGGTATTTGGCCAAATCTAGGTACTTCCTTTGGCCATTAACCTTGTTTTGGCCAAACAACTTTGCTGGACCACCATACACCCTCATGGAGCAGCCACACAGAATCCAGAGCTAAGTTTTCTTTTTTTCTCTCCTCTTATTTGATTTTTTTTTATTTTCTTTATTCCCTTCTAAAAAACTTTTATTAATTTTTTTTTCAAAAAAACTATTTTATATATATATATATATATATATATATAATTTAACAACAATTTATTTTTAATAAAATTAGCTTCTATTGTTAAGTTAAATTAATTTTAGCTTTTTTAAATAATTATGATTAATTTCATTTAGGTTCGTTTAGTAGGGTAAAAATAATCAGGGTTTAGCCTCTCTTCAAAACTTTTGTTTGCCTTATGTCATTTGCCTTGCCTTATTTGTTCTATTAACAGTGGTTAACTTGTTCCCCATTTGGGGTTTTGCCTGTTTATTTGTATGCCTAGGTTATTACAATTTTAATTTTTGATATGTTACATTATAATTGTTGTGGTCGTTAATGCACTAACGCTTCTCTTCTTCGTATCAAATTTTTAGGGTTAATCAGAAATCCTTCAGCCACGTGCCATCAGATCAAAAAGCTAAGTTTTCTAATTTTTTTGTTTAACATCATTTTATTTTTATTTCACCTCTTGATTAAAATAGGGTATATGTTAATAGTCAATGAATCTGTAACGCTCTAACCCCTATTATTTTTCTTTTAATTTTCAGAGTCAATCGAAGGTTCAGGAAGATCAAAGCGTTCAGAGATGTTTAAAACTAGTTATTGATCCTCTTATTTTTCTGCCTTTTAATTTCCGCATTCCTCTACAGGTTTTTATTGTAATCCCCGTCCCCGCAGGTGTTTATTGTAATAGTGTAGGACTATTAAACTGTTTTATTTTTCTGCTGTGGTTAGTAATCCTAGGGAGTGCAAGACTATTAACTGAATCTAGATCACTAATTTACAAGATAAATATCATTGAAGTTAACCACGTGATTGTGCATCGAAACACCTTTAGGGTAACCCCCTTGTTACCTGTTGCCTTATTATTTGATGCCTTGTTGCCTTTTTATTATTATCATAAAATAGTCAAGTCCCTCGATTCCGAGGATACCTAAAGCAAGGTTTCTTAAAGAGATTGAAAATCACCTAGTCCCTCGAAGTTGCATAGGTAAAATATGATTGTCCCAATTGCTAAGGTATCTTCGCATGATGCCTCAAATGACTATTCTATCCTTCCCTAAAGACTACCTGCCCTCTTTATGGCAAGGGTCAGTCTTATGGTGAACAATATCTCGACGACCCTTCAACATGCAATTGAAAGACTTTTTGCCATCTCATGGTATGGATAGACCCTTTCGCCTGAAAAGCTAAAAGAACAAATTTCAAAACTTAGGGTAGGTAACTTTTAATTGCTTGCTCAATTCAAACAAATTCAAAATTACTTTTCACACCTCTTCTTCAAAATCAAATTCAAAAAGACTACACTTATTTTCAAGCTAAAGTTCTTCTTCAAAGGTTTTTCTATTCACGCCTTACTTTTCAAACAATTCAAACATTTTGAAAACAAAGTGAGCTAAGCAATTAAGAGCCCATGGATAACCATGGATGCAAAGGGTGCCTTACACCTTCCCTTTGTATAACCTAACCCCCGAACTCAAATCTTTCAAAAGATCTTTCCTGTTCTTTTAGCCTTTCCAATTGGATAAAATAAAATTCGGTGGCGACTCTTGCTTACTGCGACATTTCGATAAAGTCAGTTCACCGTATTACAGAACTGGCGACTCTGCTGGGAATTTTCAAATAAAAGATGGGTTAGCTTAAAGTTTAGGATAACTTAAATGTTTTCTATTGTTTGCATTATTTTTCAGAGCTGTTTTGGGAATTAAATGAAGGACGAATCCTACACCCGGATTCAAGTACACTTAAGATAGGAGCGGCATAGTCATGGAGACCTCCCTTGTGCATGCTTGGGATTGGTCAAAATGAAGTTCGCACTTGAGTTAGGCCTCCACTGGTTATGGTGTACCTCTTTTGCATGAGAGAGGTTTACGCATGTATCTTTGGGTGCGTCGGAGCTCAAGGAACGTTAGTCACCTTTAACCCATCCTGACTTTTAGGAACATAGTGGGAGGGCTATTCTTGGTGCATGCCAAGTTATGGTCGCGACCCGATACTACATCTCAGATAGGTTTCTTCCTAAAGTATCATTGTGTGGTATGCATGTACCATGTTCGAGGGTGCTTTAGAAGGGGCTGACAATTCTGGGTCACTGGTAGAACCCGTTGCTGATATCATCCTTATCCTTAGAAGTACCTTTGGGGAAGGATAGTTACCTAGTCAAACTCCATGCAAGCCTTTAAATCTAAGGACATTTGTGTGACTTGCTTGTGTGTGCTACTAACCCTTCTATTTCCTTGCAGGATTTGCTTATAGGACATTTCGTCCTTAATACCTTATGCTTTACCTATTGTATTACATTCGCAAAACATCATGACATAATGACATCATGACATCATGACATCATGACATCATAAAATGCATGAGTGACCAACCCTTTCAAGGATCTTAGGAATTTGGGGCGCACCATTTCAGGTGCTCTTATCAAGGACTGAATTCCTATCTAGGGGCAAGAGGATTTACTTTCCCCTGGCCATTTGTCTTCCAAATCAAAGACACCATACCTATCAAGGGGCAAGAGGATTTATTTTCCTCTGACCGTATGCTTTCCAGTTCAAAGACACGATACCTATCAAGGGGCAAGAGGATTTATTTTCCTCTAGCCATATACCTTCAAATTCA
The DNA here is from genome assembly GCF_029867415.1 of Vicia villosa. NCBI lineage: Eukaryota > Viridiplantae > Streptophyta > Magnoliopsida > Fabales > Fabaceae > Vicia > Vicia villosa. Next base: position 51,940,140 of record NC_081184.1, read on the forward strand.
GAAGTATCCCAAATCAGAGGCTATGACCCACTGAATATGGTGAGCTTGATTCCCAAAGAATAACATCTCATAATCAGATTTCTTCGAACGAAGATGCGACCAAATCATTCTCTAAACGTGCTAACTATATTCCTTAAAGATCCTTGAAAACATTGCATCTACATTCATAAACATTGCATAACAGGTTTCCGTAATAGGCTTCCCATTCTCTCTCGCTGTTTATTTCAGAACAAATGGATCTCGAGAAATCAGTCAAAAATCTTCAGGCTCAGAATATCCGGTTCCAAGTTTTGATTCTGAATTTATCCAAGGGGAAAGATGAGTTGAAAAACCTTGTTAACCCAAAAGAAAAAGGATCAGCATACGCAGCAAAGTTTATTCCATGGCACACACCGCTGTCTCAAGTTCTACAACAATTGCTCAAACGGAGCTTGATAACTCTATTGCCTCCGTATTCAGTTTCTGCCAATCCTGCTCCTGGGTACAAATACAATGCAAGATGTGCTTATCATTCGAACATTACTAGCCATGATACCGAAGATTGTGGACCATTGGAGCATGGGATTCAAGACTTAATTGACGACAAGATCATTGACTTAAACCCACATGAGAAGCCTCATATGGCTAATGCTATGTACAACCAGAAAGGTCATAATGAACGCAACCTATCTGTTGAAGCAGTTCTACAACAACGGAGAAAGCCAGACGTACCTAAGCGTCAATTCACCAAGATCAATATGTCGATGGCTCAAGCATTACAACATCTGTTGAAGATCGGATCGAGTACTCTGAGGGACACTCCTAAGAATCCTAGCACCTCCGCTACTGGCTATCAACCCAATGCGAGATACGCATACCATTTCAACAGTCCTGGACATGACACTAACAATTGCTAAACATTGAAGAATAAGATTTAAGATCTTATCAATGATGGAGAAATCAAATTCAACCCTCCTGAAACTCCTGTGGTGATCACCGCTCCTATGCCTAGTCATGACAAGACTGATTGACGTCTAGACGGACGAACTTTTGGATCATTAGATCTACTTTCATTTGCAAGTTTCTTTTCTGTTTGTTTAAACATTTGACTCATGATAGACATTATCTGTTTTAATAATCATCATCAGTACATTGCATATGTTTGTGTTGAACAAATCATTTCGCTATCACTCATTTTAAATTGCGTCTTTACTTGGCATATGTTTTGTGGTACTCGACTCCTGCTAAAGTTGTATGCCTTTTGAGGGAGGATGACGAAAATGATACCGCAACCTCATACAATATGCTTTTGAACAGACTATGCTGACGATGTACAGGCATTGTTTCAATTCCTAAACAGTGGAGATACAAAGATGTTAATCCCTCTTCAACCCCTTTGAGCCTAAGGAGTAAGAGTTTTATTTCTTGAACAATTTAAAACCTTTGATCATAACCTGGGGCAGGGTAGTTGCTCAATTAACTCAGTCATGTCAGTACGCTTTCACACAAATAATGATGGTTTCCCGTAATCATTAAGTCAGGCAGTCAACATCTATCAAAAGAAAAAACTATTAAGTCAAAACCTATGAAGGAGACTTATAAAAAATTGAAACGTCCCGCTGACTGTAATCTCAAAATAAACAGTTCAGGCAAAAGTTAGGGACAAAAAAAAGTCAAAATGGAGGTTGCTAAAAATCCTCGACAAGAGAAAACATTTCAAAAGAGGTCACTGAAAATCCTCGACAAAAAGAAAGTATTACAAAAAAGGATGACCGTCTGTCCAAATTAAACTTCTGATACTTTAACCATCATCAAATGTCAAAGTTACGACTTCAAGCTCTGCTAGGACTTAAACGCAGAATTAACTGACCATAGGATCGAAGAACATCACAAAGATTGGGATGGGTACAAATAAATTTTGAGCTGTTATCCTTTGTTTCTTAAACCGTGAACCAAGCCACGTTACAACCCTTGAAAGTCCTAACTGAAGCATGGTTAGTTCAAAAGCATACTGTCACAAAAAAGGTATCCTGACTCCTTAAGGTTTACCAAAAATGCTGAGTTGATATTTCATTTTTACAAACATCACGTTTTCACAAATATCACGCTTTTACATCCATTTTTAATGTTTTTAACAAACTCAAGACAGACATATGCATTGCATCTCATGAATCCATTATTAAACATATTTTGCTACATAATTTCAAATGTTAGCATCAGGAAGAATTTGCACAGGATACGACTAATGACTAAAGGTCATCCCGACAGACAAAACCACTTCAATAATAATAACTCTTACGCTTGACTCAATTAGAAGTCAACATGTACAAGGGGCATGATGCAGTCGATCCAGTCAATACGGGGCAACCAAGTCAAGATTCCGAGAATCTCTCAAGGATGCCAAAAACAATCAGGGGCATGCATCCAAGTAGATATGAAGCTATTTCCCAATCAACATGGGGCATTGTCCTGGGCCTATGATTACTAGGGCCATGACGCCCATAGTGCACATCTCATAAAGTACTCGCGAGGAGAATCTTTCCAAAGTCCCTACTAACAGGGGCAAATCTATGCAAGTCCAGTTCGACATCTTGATCAATACTCAGTGGTGTGTCCTAATCAATACAAATCCAGGAATGGTAGTTACTATAAATCACTGGGGGCAATATTCAAAGCATTCATGCCTTCCCACAACTCTGGCTTCACGGGATCATATCCCCACAGAGTAATTATTAAGAAGATATCTTCAAATGTTCTCGTCCCAACAAAGACTTAGTTCCCCAACGGAGTTTTACATCTTCGAAACCGCTAATTCCCCGACTCTTTTCCAAACAAGGTTATTCATCCTTCTTATCCCCAGTCAGGGTACATCAAGTTCAATCATTCAAATTTCTTTCATCCCCAAGCAGAAATCATAAATCCCCAGTTGGGCATCTTCAAGACAAGATCAGACAACAAAATCACAAGGACATAGAGATTTTTTTCTCAATCAAGACAACATAAATCATATTCACATATCATATGTCATTAACATATTCATACATTGCATACATTACCTCATAAAAATTCATACATAACATGCAAGTTTCTCATTTATTTTAAGAGACTCGTCACTTAAATACATGCATCATGACATTGCATAAAGACTAACTTTACCCTTTTCAGGAGACAGGAACAAGCAGATGAACAATATCTCTAATCTAATTCAGTTACTACGAACGGTGCTGCAACGACAAAAGATCTAATTCTATCATCACGAACGGTGTAGACATGATCATCTTCCAAGATCTAATTCAATTACTACGAACGGTACTGACACGGTCAACATTCAAAGATCTAATTCAATCATCACGAACGGTGTAAACACGATCATATTCCTGATCTAATTCAATTATTACGAACGGTACTGACACGGTCAACTCTTAAGGATCTAATTCCATCATCACGAACGGTGTGGACACGATCAACCTTCCAAAGTCTAATTCAATTAGTACGAACGGTGCTGACACGACAAGAGATCTAATTCTATCATCACGAACGGTGTAGACATGATCAATTTTCCAAAGTCTAATTCATTTACTACAAATGGTGCTGACAAGACAAAATATCTAATTCAGTTACTACAAACGGTGCTGACACGATCAACCTTCAAAGATCTAATTCTATCATCACTAACGGTGTAGACACGGTCATCTTTCCAAGTCTAATTCAGTTGCTACGAACGGTGCTGACGCGACTAACATTCAACAAATACATCTCAATACAAAGGACCTGGTCTAACGTACGACCAATCCTAAGCCTAACGTGCGGCTTTCCAGACATCTACGAATGCAAATTGAATTCGGTCTAAAGCACGAACCATCCTCCAGCCTAACGCGCGACTTTCCAAAAACTTATCGATGCAAATTGGATTCGGTCTAGCGCACGACTCATCCTTCAGCCTAACGCACGGCTTTCCAGACATTTATCAAATGCAAATTGGATCCGATCTAACGCATGACCCATCCTTCAGCCTAACGCACGACCTTCCAGACATTTATCATATGCAAATGGGATCCGGTCTAACGCACGACTCATCCTTCAGCCTAACGCACGGCTTTCCAGACATCTACCGATGCAAATTGGATATGGTCTAACGCACGACCCATCCTTCAGTCTAACGTACGACCCACCCTAAGTATATCTTTCAGACGTAGTCTGAATCTCAAGTCTTCCAAGCTGGATGGCATCTATAAGCCCACCTCAATCAAATCTCTCAACATCCGGATGGCATATTTAAGCCCATCTCCGACAATGCTCTGCCTGGATGGCATCTCTAAGCCCATCTACGGAAAAGGTCCCTATCCCAACAAAGGCAAATTTCTGGGTATTCTAGTGTTCAATCCTCTTCTACCTTCAGATACCGACTGACACACAAACCACTCTGCATCCTCAGGTTTAAGAAGATTGAACAGGGGCAGCTGTCATACCCCAAAATTTTCCCTCATATATTTGCAAATGTCAATTTATTTTGAATAAATGACGTAGCACAATTGGTAAGAATTTGAGATTAAAAGGTACAAGAGCGAGAGGTCCCGGGCTCGAATCTCACTTCTAACTTTTCTCCATTTTATTTGTTTTCTAATTTTAATTCTAACTTTATTTCCATTATTTAAAAATCATAAAAATTGCATTTTTTTTATTATTTTAATTTAATTTTCGCACTAACTAAATAAGCATTTTTTAAAATAGTCAATTCTCACTTTTATGCATTTTTTAGTCAAAAAATCACCAAAAATCATAAAATATTCAAAAAATCTAAAAAAGGAAGTTTCTAATTTTATTTGTTGTATTTTTAACACTTTCACAACTTTGGTAACAAGTAAAGATCTTTTTAAGAAAATATTAGTTAATCATTTAAAAGATCACAATCAAATTATTTTTGAATAGTTAATATTTGATTTTTTTATTCCATATTTGTTTACCTAAGTTACACTATAAATATCACTAATTTTTACACATTAGGGATTGACTAACAATTCTAACCCTTACTCCCACTCTCTCTCTCTTCCCACAAACAAAAAAAATATTTTCTCCTACTTCTCCTTCTTCAGGGTTGCAATTCCGGTTACAACACAGTAATAAATTTTCCAACCTGTCAGACGAATTCTTAAACTACTGTTTTGATTTTCTCCGAATTCTCTGAATTTTTTTACCCTCACAATCGCAAATTCCTCTTTTTTCTATTTTATTTGATTTAATTTCTTTTTTCATATTTTCAAAAAAAATCTAAAAAACATTGTAGTTTCGTGTTCTTATTTTATTTGATTTATAATCAGGTTTTTATATATTTTTTGATTTTATTTTAATCACTTTTCTATTTTTTCATTTGTTTTCTTAACCGTAACATTGCGTTGGCTTATGAACAGGTTTTCTATGGATTGACCAAGTGGATGGTACCCCAATTGCTTTTTTGGCCAAAAACCTTTTGGTATTTGGCCAAATCAAGGTTATTCATATTTCGCCAAAAAGCTTTTGGTATTTGGCCAAATCTAGGTACTTCCTTTGGCCATTAACCTTGTTTTGGCCAAACAACTTTGTTGGACCACCATACACCCTCATGGAGCAGCAACACAGAATCCAGAGCTAAGTTTTCTTTTTTTCTCTCCTCTTATTTGATTTTTTTTAATTTTCTTTATTCCCTTCTAAAAAACTTTTATTATTTTTTTTTCAATTTTATATATATATATATATATATATAATATAACAACAATTTATTTTTAATAAAATTAGCTTCTATTGTTAAGTTAAATTAATTTTAGTTTTTTTAAATAATTATGATTAATTTCATTTAGGTTCGTTTAGTTGGGTAAAAATAATCAGGGTTTAGCCTCTCTTCAAAACTTTTGTTTGCCTTATGTCATTTGTCTTGCCTTATTTGTTCTATTAACTGTGGTTAACTTGTTCCCCATTTGGGGTTTTGCCTGTTTATTTGTATGCCTAGGTTATTAAAATTTTAATTTTTGATATGTTACATCATTTTATTTTTATTTCACCTCTTGATTAAAATAGGGTTTATGTTAATAGTCAATGAATCTGTAACGCGCTAACCCCTATTATTTTTCTTTTAATTTTCAGAGTCAATCGAAGGTTCAGGATGATCAAAGCGTTCAGAGATGCTTAAAACTAATTATTGATCCTCTTATTTTTCTGCCTTTTAATTTCCGCCTTCCCCTACAGGTTTTTATTGTAATCCCCGTCCCCGCAGGTGTTTATTCTAATAGTGTAGGACTATTAAACTGTTTTATTTTTTTGTTGTGGTTAGTAATCCTAGGGAGTGCAAGACTATTAACTGAATCTAGATCACTAATTTACAAGATAAATATCATTGAAGTTAACCACGTGATTGTGCACCCACACACCTTTAGGGAAACCCTTTTGTTGCTTGTTGCCTTATTATTTGATGCCTTGTTGCCTTTTTATTATTATCGTAAAATAGTCAAGTCCCTCGATTCCGAGGATACCTAAAGCAAGGTTGCCTAAAGAGATTGAAAATCACCTAGTCCCTCGAAGTTGCCTCGGTAAAAGATGATTGTCCCAATTGCTAAGGTATCCTTGCATGATGCCTCAAATGACTATTCTATCCTTTCCTAAAGACTATCGGCCCACTTTATGGCAATGGACAGTCTTATGGCGAACGATATCTCGACGACCCTTCAACATCCAATTGATAGACTTCCTGCCCTCTCATGGTATGGATAGACCCTTTCGCCTGAAAAGCTAAAAGAACAAATTTCAAAACTTAGGGTAGGTAACTTTTAATTGCTTGCTCAATGCAAACAAATTCAAAATTACTTTTCACACCTCTTCTTCAAAATCAAATTCAAAAAGACTACGCTTATTTACAAGCTAAAGTTCTTCTTCAAAGGTTTTTCTATTCACGTCTTACTTTTCAAACAATTCAAACATTTTGAAAACAAAGTGAGATAAGCAATTAAGATCCCATGGATAACCATGGATGCAAAGGGTGCCTTACACCTTCCCTTTGTATAACCTACCCCCCGAACTCAAATCTTTCAAAAGGTCTTTCCTGTTCTTTTAGCATTTCCAATTGGATAAAATAAAAGTCGGTGGCGACTCTTTCTTACCGCGACATTTCGATAAAGTCAGTTCACCGTATTACACAAACGATTTTAGGCTCAAAATTATTTGGTTCCCACCCCCTTCATGATGTTCTCCGCTCATATGTTCAGTTAACTCAACATGAGTGTTCATCCCTCACAAGGAATTTTGAAACGGTTGAGGAATCAATGAAGTTTCTTGGACATGGCAGTCGCTCACCTTTTATTCTTTTTAATCATTATCACACGACCTTGTTTTTACTTTCCTTTCACCATCATTTTTCTTTTTATTGCTATATTCTTTTCTTTCATCATTTCTTTTTTCATCATTTTTTTTGCCTTTTTTTTAACAAGTCGTGTGACCTTGCGCTGTCTTTGATTCATTGGAAGTGATTGCGACTTCCTCATTCTTTAGTTGATGATGGATTACCATTGTGGTATCGCCATCCTTTATCCTCTTGGCGGGTGAAGGGTAACCATCACGATTCTGACTTTCCTCAATCTTTTGAAGGATAACCATTGTTGTATCCTTAGATACATACCCTTTATGAGTTTTGAACACTTAATCAAGTTAAATGAACACTACCCTGCGGCAGGGTTAAAAATAAGGGTTTTTTCTGATCAGAAAGGAAACTCCTACTTCAAGGCTCAAGGGGTTAACGAGGTTCTATCTCCCTTATATCTCCGGTGTTTGGGGATTTGAAACAATGCCTGTACATCCTTAGCAGGGTTTTATTCAAAAACACAAAATTAGGGATTTTGCATTTTTATATCATCATCATTCTCCCTCCGCTCGTTGCCTAAGCAAGCGATTAGTAAAGTTGTTATCGTAATTCCAAAAAAAATTTATGAGTGAAAGCAAATGGATTACCTCAGGACAAACATAAACAATGTGTTATGGTTTTCATTCGAATATAAACAAATTTTTTTATATGCAATCAATGCTTAAACAAACAATGAAATGTTACAAATGAGAATGCCATAAAGAACTAGATGAATGCCATTGTTGAGGATACTTGACTCTGTATGGACTTATTGCTCTTGAATGCTTTATATAGCTTTGATACCCCATTGAGACTTCAATATAAGCATAAACCTCTTGGAGTGGATGTCGTTGTTCTGAAATCAGCGAGGACCTGAATTCTGCCTTTGAATGTCTTACCACCTTCAGTTGAATGGCTAGGTGCCCCAGCATGGTAGCCACTTAGCATTATCATATGTTCCTTCCACACACTTTAGATTATTTCCCAGAAGAATATTCCAACAAAGGCGTACAAGAGTGGTGCATTTTTGCCTTACTTTAGGGATTCAAGCAATGCAAATGACGCAATACTCAAGATAGACAATGCCTTGCTTATCCCTCGGTCAGGAGCCCCAAATATAGATGCTAGAAAGGTAATCACCATCATGACTTCAAGAATATTGCATTATCATCGAACTCAAGAGAGCTATACGTGGTGAGGAAGACCCAAAACACCAAATGAAATACCAACAATCAGGGATATAACTGAGCACAAGGCACTGAAATTACACCGGTTCATTTCTCATATTCTTTCTTTCTCTGTTGACGAGCAAAGTCCACTGAGAAGAAAATTCCGGGAAGAGATGACACATAATATGAAGCAACAACCTGAGAATGAGAAATGCCTTTGCAGAACACTCTTGATTATCACATGGAAAAATATTTTGACAAAGTTGCCAAAAAATTTGTAAAGCTTTAGGGATTCGAGCAATGCAAATGGCGCAATGCTCAAGATAAGAATACGTCTTGCTTATCCCTCGGCCGGGAGCCCCAAGCAACTTCCACATATGTAGAAGATGGGATTATCACTTTTACTTGCGTGTCCAAACCATTCGGAGAGAGAATAAGTAACCCATGCAGTTATTGACACCAGACACTAGACATAAATCAACAACGTCTAAATCAACGAAGTCACGTCCTTTTATGATTTTCAACCTTTTCTCCAAGAGGTGGAACCTTTTTTCATTTTCAATAATCGGAAACTTGAAGACTTCAATTTCCAAATTGTTCTCATGATGTGGAGTCTCCTTAACAGTAATAGGGATCTCAACAGTACTCAGACATTCTGATTCACAAAACCTCCTCTTGGGGTGAGATTAGCATTTGCATTAAGCCTCTGAAGAACCTATTTTAACTCTTCTTGCCTAAGCGAAACGCTTGAACAATCTCCATACATTGATTCACGTTAATCCCCATTTATGTCCTCATCTCGTTCAAATATTCACGGAGTTGTTCCATCTTTAACTTTCGAGCACGTAGCGGTGAGAAGTCAATTTGTTGTTGAAGTCAGAATTTGAATGGAAAAGGCCCTCATAACCTTCTAAGAGAACTATGAAATGCATGATAGTATGAATGCATGTTTCATTTCTAAGGGATCCTAAAGTCTTTTCATCAACTTTTGTTTCTCTTTTATTCTTCTTTCTTTCTTTTTTTTTTTTGCATATAGTATCTTTTCTTTTTTTTTCTTTTCCATCTTTTCTGTTTTTCTACTTTTTTTCATTTCCTCTTTTTTTTTTTGGAAATAGACTTTAGAATCCCCGGCAAATGAAGTGGATAAAATAATTATGTTATGCAATGAAAAAGCATGGGATCAAGGTCCATATAATCCGAGTAACCATTATACAATCCTCTAAATAACTGATATAGGTTAGATGTCATGAGATCAAAGGTCTGACGCCTTTTTGAACACCAAGAGAACCAATAGCCACCAACAGGACGAAATAGTCACCAACGGTACCTGTCATGTATATCCCTCCCCACTCACAGGTGAATCTAGGTCAGGGTAGTTCAAAAGGTCTCCAGCGTTAACAGTTCTCCTGAAACACCATCATTGTTGCAAATACATGCCAACAATGGTATCTCATTTGAACCTCGACCGGTCGTGGGTCTCATGATCGCAATCAACAAAACCTGACATTCTGTTGGCGTCATGACTATCCACTCTATCCTAGGTATCCTATGTGTCAACTCTGGCCTGGGTATTGGGCCTTTTACCTAATAGAACATCCCACCCAACCTCCAAACAGAGAAAATATGTGGCCCCCACGGGGACCCATAATATAGTCCAGATGCATGCGGAAAATAAACATGATATGCGAGCAAGAAATAAACATGATATGCAAGCATAAATATACATAATATAAACATATAAACAAACAAAGAAACACCCAATAAACGAAACAAACAAAGGCTAGGATCGACTCGCTAAGAATGGATCAGCACAGGTCTATCACATCCCCAACAGAGTCGCCAGCTGTCGCTACCGCGAAAAAATGGATCAGAGTCGCCACTAATATTTATCCCATCGAGGGAAAGGAATACCAGGAAACCTAACTCGAATAAGAACAAGGGTCTTACGACCAGAGAATAGGGCACGGGAGTCGGTTACGCAAGGGGAAGGTGCTAGCACCCCTCACGCCCATCGTACTCGATGGTATCCACCTATGTTTGTTTCTATCTAAAAGGTGTATCTATGTCTAAACCTAAATGCGAATGAATGCAAAAGAAACCCGGGGAAAAGAAGGATTTATTTACAAGTGTGCTCGCTTAGGCCCCGCGACCCAATGTCTATGTATCCCTTACAAGGAATCAGAGCTACCGTAGTTCGGCTCAATAGTTTCCATTTGTTTTGTGTTTTTTAGTTGAACAGAGGTTAAGGTCACAATCCTTGATGCTCGACCTTTGGAGACTTTACGCCTAATTCTGGAATGGACCCAACATGTTTTTAGCAATAGAATGAACTTGGGTTTGTGTTTTTTTATGTAACTACATGATGAACAAAACCCAATACAAGGTTTCGCACCACTTCGTCACTTTGTTTTACTTTGAACCTTTATTAAGTGTTTTAAGTGTTTTTGGGTTGGGTATTTTTTAAGGGGAATTTACTTGCGATTTGAATCACGTGAAAATGTATAACGATAGAGAAACAGATTAGGGAATAAATCCCACTCATTTCCCTCCCATTATGTAGTGATTGAGAAACAGATTAGGGAATGAATCCCACTCATTTCTCTCCCACCAAGTGATTGAGAAACAGATTAGGGAATAAGTCCCACTCATTTCTCTCCCACTTTTAGTAAGGTGTGATTCGTATCTCTATTTATTAGTGTTTTAATGTTGAAAAGAAAAAAAGAAATGAAAATGGGGAGACTAACCTAATTTCTAACCTAATGATTGTTATTGTTATTCTAATCTAAGTCTAATGTTAACATGGTGACTAAATTCTAAAAGGAGCATTAAAATGGTATTAACAAAGTAGGCCAAAACAAGTAACAAAATTTCACAACAATTATACAACAAATAGCATGGAAATGGTACAAAAACAATTCAAACATTAGTGCAAAATTAAACTAAAAATACTATTATTTTTATGAGTTTTTTAAATGTCAACAATTACTTAGAAATCTAACAAATTTTAATGGTGATTATTATGTTTTTATCTATAAAAAGGATTAGAACAGAACTATGTCAAGCAACCTAAATTCTAATGAGAAAATAGTGATCAAGGGGGTTTAAAGTTGAAAATGATGGTGAAGTCAGTAGAAACAAGGGCGCACAGGCCCAAAGGAAATGGCCCAGCATGTTTTTTTTATTGTTGTTCAGATTTTCTTATATGTCAAAAATAATGGTGTGATGGGCCTAATAATGGGGTGTGAACAATGATTCGTATCAGGCCTAAGAGTTATTTTTGTACAGACTTTCTTCAATCAAAAAACGGTGATGATGGGCCATGGTGGAAGTATGTTCAGCAGTATTCTCGTGTGAGGCCCATGGGAATTTGTGTTACTCAGATTTTCTTTCAATAAAAAAATAAAATAAATTAAAACTAAGAAAATTAAAAACTAGAAGAAGAATTAGGGTTACTTGTTTATGGCGATTGAGCTTTCACGCTCTTCTTCTTCGTGGCTGAAACGGCGGATTCCTTCTCATCTTGTGAACTCACGGCGGCGAATACCTCACCCTCTCCGACGATACTATCTCATCCGTTCGTCCCTTCTCTCGTGCCACCGTGAACCTCCTATCTTTTCTTAATCGTCTCGATCTCATCTCTCACATTCCGGCGGTTCTGCGAGTATGACGAAGGTGATAAGAGAATCAGAGAGGATATTCTTCAAGAACCGGTGAGGTCTCTTGCTTTTTCCTCTCAATCTTCTCTTCTGGGTTGTGATGTTATGCGATCCGTGATGTTGTTGTGATCGCGACGTGATGATGATTGATCTGCGTTGTTGTTGGTGGTGTTTTTGCAGAGTTCAGATTGATGAAGAAGATTAGAGGATGAACGCGATGGCTGAGGAGATTGAAGGATTGCAGAGTTGATTATGAGTGAATTGAATTGATGCGTTGAAGCCGAGGCAGCAATGACGATGGTGCGATGAAGTTCATGGAGCTGCGATGATTTTTTTTGTTGAAACTCTTCTTACTGTGTATGAATTTGATTCTTTTTATGAACTTTTCTGCAGAGTTTGGTTGATTTACGGTATGGAGAAGGTTGAGGAAGAAGATGAAGTGGAGGAGGTTGAAATTGATGGTGAGATTGAAGTGGTTAGAGAAGATTATGGTGATTTGAGGTGTGAAAAAGATCAAGAGCGATTGTTCTGAGAATTGAAGTATGGAGAGAGCATTGCTGTGTGAGTGGAAGTGTGAATCTGAAAATGAATGGTGAAGATGATGGAGTACAGTGTGTGAAATGGTGTAAAAAGTGGAGAATGAATCTGAGAGAGGCTTCTCATTTGGAGGGGATTCTAATTTATAGAGGTTGAAGGTTAGTTCCCTTTCTCTTTTTTCTGTTGAATCTGTTATAGGTTAGTAACTGAATCGGTTTGAGTTCTGTTAGGTTATAAGATGGTTGAAGTCAGTTAGGTGGTTAGAAATTTGTTATGTTAGTTGTAGGTGGTTAGAATGTTATAAACTGATTTTTCTGTTAGTGAAAACTGTTAGCTTAGTTGAATGAGAGCTGAAGTTGGTTGAGGGTTAAGAAAAGTTGGTTATATGGTTTGTTGAATGCTACTGTTAGTTTGTTACTATTATACCCCAAAATTTGCCCGCATCTTTTTCAAAAAGAAGACAACAGACTTCTGTCTAAAAATTGGGAGTTTCATATAATCTTGGATTTTATTCCGTAAATATCCTGATTTTATGAATACTCGGTTTTTAGAATTGTTCTTATACGGTATTTTGGTTCGCTGTTGAATTTATTCTTACACAAACGCCAATTGTGTTTATCACTTCACATGTTGTTTATTTGAGATTTATTTGCAGATAAATAGTACTGACGCAATTGGTACAGAATTAAATTTTTTGTAGGCGCAAAGTCCGGGGATTCAGACTGTACACAATCGCCAATTATTAGTTTTTGTTTTCCACTAATTTTTTTACTATATTGTTATTATTTTCAAAATCTCTTCCTTTCTTTTCAAATCTCTTTCTTTCAAATCAAATCCTAACTTTATTCTATACATCTCTCTTTTCAAACCCTACCATACATTTTCTTTCAAATCCTAATACCACTCAAATTTTCCTTTTTTGTACGGAATCACTTCATTCTCCAACGTCTCTATCCTTCTTTTCACTCTATAAATACCTCTCATTTTTTCCATAAATTCTCACGTCAAATTTCAACTCACCTCTCAAATTTCAACCTCATATTTATTTTCTCTTCTTCCCCGGCAAAAACGGCAAAGTGGATGCATACGTCTTTTCTTATGGTCATCACTGTCTTGGTGGGATTCATGTCCCTTTTTTGTCTGCATAGTCCTGAAAAATGCGGTCCTGGGTTGCTTACACTCCCGATCATCTATATGTTGCTATTTATAGCATGGGTTTTTAATCGTCATTTTTAAAGTTTGTCGTATCTTTTGTTTTCAAATAACGTACCGTTTATTTGTCGTATTGTTCACTATATTATGTAATATTTGTACTGTCAGTATTAAATGTCGTACTATCTGTCGTACTGTAGTTTAATTATCCAGATAATATTTTGTATGTTTTCTGCCAGTTAAATATTTATTTTTCTGTGCATTAAATATTTTTCAGGGTTATTATCGGTAATTTTGTTCGCGTACAGTATATTTTATTTATTTATTATGTTTGTGTTTTTCTAACAACTCAGGTAAATAAATTTTCACCATTAACACAACAAAAAACAAAAAGAAAAAATTAACTTTAACCGAGCCAGCTGACAGTCAAACCCGCTGACAGTACAATTCTCCGTGTTTTGTACCATCAATCAAATCAATCTTTTGCATTTCAAAATTCCAAGATTTTTGTTCTAGAAGTCTTTTGATAATCACATGATCAGCAGAGACTCAACACTGCACAAAAATCAGGTACGCTTAACTGTCTCCTACACAAACAGTCCCTAACTAGGGTTTTTGTTTTTTTCAGGAGAACAAGTTTTATGAGACCTCAAATGGACTTCATGGACCTCCATATGTCTCAAAGTACCACCATACAAATTTTCAAACTTCAATTCACTCAGACGCACAGTCAGCAACTCAAACAGTCAACAGACGACCAGTTTGACCGAAAAGTCAACAGACAGTCAAAAATGAAATTTTTTGTCAACATCCATATTTTGTCAAAATATTCATCATTTTATCATTGGTTGATAATAATTCATCAAGGAAAGATCAAAAATCAACAAAACCCTATGTTTCAAAATTAGGGTTTTCTCCTAAAAAGTTAACTGAACTTTGACCGGCCATAACTCTCTCCTCGTTCATTCAAAAAATTCCAACCAAAGCTTGTTTTGAATGAAATTCAATTATCTTTCAAATGCAATTGATCCCATGGTCATTGGATTCACCATTTGAAAAATATGGGCTCAGACATTACAGGTCATTTTCATAGTCAACTAAAAGTGGTTTTTTGTCAAAGGCCATAACATCAAGATAACTTCTCCAAATGAAAAAAAGTTTCCAAAGTAGCTTGTAGAGGACATCTTGAGGTTTCTAAAAAGTACAAGAACTCCTTCATATGATCAAAATTGAGGGATATATGCCTTGTTGAAGTTGGCTATTTTTTGGGAAAATGCATGAAGCCAACATTGATCAAAAATGTTTTTTTCCAAAATGGACCAAGTTTCCATGATCCAAACATGATTCTTATAATGTTAAGGGCCTCCCACGACCAACCTAAGGCCCATAACATTTTTATTTCTTTTTTAGTTTAATTTTATTACCTTTAAAATTAAATTAAAAAGAAATGGTGCAAGATCATTATCCAAAGCTTTGTCTCTTGTTTGAGTCATCAAGATAGCTTATTTTCTGCAACAAAGAGAAGTACATAGCAGGCCTAGAGCAAGAGGGTGAAGAAAATTCAAAGCCATGGCCAAAGAATTCAAACCTTTTAATATTAAAGAATTCAAAGTTTCAAAGATCATCAATGCTTCTTAGCTTAAGTTTGAAGCTCATTCATTGCTTATAAATGAACTAGGACACTTCAGTAACAAGGACACACACAAATTCAGAGCAAATCCTATGCTTATACCACTCTTGTAACAACTTGTAATTTTGAAGAAAATTTGAAATTCGAATTTGAAATTCAAGCTCATTTCAATACAAACTAAACACTCAAACACATTCCTCAAACATCCCTGAACCTATCTCAATCATTTTCAACAAGCAAAGCACTCAGAATCAAGCTCCATAGCGCACGGTTTGCTCAAACAAAAACTAACCAAAATCTCATTATACATGCATATTTAGCACGATGTAATCATATATTTGGACTTGGTTTGATGTTCTGATCGTTTCTGGACATTTAATTAAGGTTTGGTCACGTATTCACGAAGCCACCATTTTAGGGTTCTTGATCTCAAAATTAGGGCTTCTCGAATTAGGCAAAATTACAGGTTCAAAGTGGTACCATTGAACTCATATGAACCAGACAAATTGATCCATGGCCTCGCGCCAAATTTCTTTCACGTTTTGCTTGTATTCGTGTTGCACAGGTGTAATAGGTTGAAGCTTTTTATAGCTCCTGCAAATGAGCGGTGTAAAAGAGCATTTCTGATGAGGAAGACGAGACGTGGCGCCTTCCTACAGGCCAGAGCGAGCGCGCTTTTATTTTTTAAATTTTTCTGATTCTGTGTTTTGTAGCGTAGGAACAAGCCATGTGCCATGCATCCGTGTCCATCAGATCAACCTGATCACTCCATCCAACGCTCTAGCCTTCCCAGCCTATACCATAGACTCTATCACTAACCACACAGGATCACAATTTAATATTTATTTTATTTTATTTGATTTAACTTCTAAAATTATTTAAAAATATTTTTAAAAATAAAAAAAATATAAAAAAAATATTTTTAGGTTTATAAATTAATCTATTAATTTTTGACACAAAAATATTTTATTTTTTCTTAATAATTAAATATTTTGTTTAATTAATTAGTATATATTTATATATTTGCTCTTTTAATTATTTCAACCCATCAAAAAATCAAAAAAAAATATGTTCTTTTTATTAAATTAGGTTTATATATTATAGACTAATTTTGTATATATTTAGAATATTTTTCTCTTTAAGTTTAAATTATTTTTATAATTGTTTATATAATTATATGTTAATTAACTTAATAAATTTCCAAAACAACTTCAAAAAATAAAAAAAAATTAGTTTTATTTTAAAATTAATTAATAAGAAATATGAACATATTTTAAACTTAATTTTTAGGTTTAAATTTTATTTCTACCTTTTTCCTCATTTAATTAAATTAATTATGCATTAATTCTAATTAAAATCAACCATCTAAAAGTCCAAAAATATTTCCTTTTATCTTATTGCAATTTAAATTCCTAGATAAAGTGTATAGTTTGTCAAAATCATGTAAATAGCGTAGTTTACATTTCCCGCACAATCGATGTAATAGCGTAGATTTACTTTCCGCATTTTACATTCCCGCACTTTAAATTTCTGTACATATAAAACTGCGTGTATGTCAAGGATAAAAACTGAAGCGTTAGGTCACTAACTTTAAAGATAAAAATATCTGAACCAGAACACGATCACACTTACACCTCTTAGGGTAATCCCTCTGTTACTCTTTTCAAAAATCAAATTCTACTGTTTCAAATACAAAATCCAAACTTTTGTTTACATCCGGTCAAAGGAGAATTTTCTAAAAGAAATAGGAAAGGACCTTATAAAATTAGGGTAGATCTCCTAAATTGCTTGCTCAAATCAAAACAACAAATGTCTCACATATTCATTGCTTTTCAAAACAAAACTTTCAAAAAAGACAATACTTGGTATATATCCAAACAAGGATCATTACGAGGTTAAAGATCTTTTTTTCAAAACATCTTTCGAAAGATAAAATACTTTGTATACATCCGCGCAAGGATCATTACAAAGTCAATTTACAAAGGTATTTTAAAACCACATACAAGCATTTCAAGGCAAGACAAATGATTCAAACAAAGTGAGCTAAGCAATTAAGAGCCCATGGATAACCATGGATACAAAGGGGTTCTAATACCTTCCCTTCGTATAACCTACCCCCGAACCCAAAATCTCTTAAAGGTCTTTTTTGTTTCTTTTATAAACCTTTCCTTAATTGGATAAAATAAAAGTCGATGGCGACTCTCTGATTTTCAAAACTCAAAAATAAAAGAAGAGTCAGTTCGTATCTCACGAGATATAAAAAACCGAGGGCGACAGTTACACTCTGTTTTTTCTGTTACAGGTAGTTATCCATTCTGTTAGTAGTTGTAACATTGTTATAGAATTGTGAATGGATGTTGGTTTGGTTTAGTAGAATTCTTTTATTGTGGCATGTTTGAGTATGATATTTGTTGACTCTGACTTCGCAAACGTGAATCGAGCTCTTGAACTGGTGTAATTCCATTGAACTGGTCTAAGATGTGAAGTTGTTTGACCGCCTTGTGACAGGTTTTGGTTTACATCTTTGTCTGTGAATTATGCTGGTAACTCAAGTGGTATTAGGAATTGCTATGAATACGTACTTAACCCCCTAGGTACGTGGTTCAATTCCTGCGGGAGGCAAAAACAATATTTCTTGGGCAGCCGGTAAGCGTACCTATGGGGAGTATTGATTAAGCTGGTGACATGCTCTGTTGGCCGACACGGTTGATGCGTGTAGCGGATATCTGGGTGTTACATTAAAAATGAAGCTTTTTAATGTAAAAGAAATCTTCTTAACGGTGAAAAATTTGACCCTTGAAATTGTTCCGTATGCTTCTATTTATATGCCTTTTCGGAAGAGACCGCAAGAAAAAATACTGAACCGAGTAAACCGGGTGCGTGAACGGCACGTGGAAAATGAAGGAGGGAACGGTTGCTCTCTTGAACAATGACGTGGGCCACTTCATATAAGGAATGGCGCCCTTCATTGTTGGTGGAGCATGGACCCACTAGGAGAGTGGTGAGCGCCACCTCCACCATTATTATTTTTTTTCCTTTTCCTTTTTTTTTTCTTTCTTTCCATTTCTTTTTTTTCTTTTCTTCCATTATTTTCCTTTCCTCTCTTTTTCTCTCCTTCTTCTTTCTTTCTTCCTTCTTTTATTTTTCTATTTGCTTTTGAAGCTATTTTAATAATCGAATACCTAAAACACGACAAAATATCGGCATAATAAAACATAAACAAATTAAAATTAAATTAAAGTCACGCGAATCAAGTCAAATTTACGATATAATTTCGCATTGTCAAGGCCCCCAAAGATTAGCATGGATGTAATCAAGGGATCCATGTGTTCTTTGTTTGCCTTTATTGAACTTTACTCTGCAATATTTTCCTAGTACACATGATTCATACAACTTCAGCTTTTCGACTTTGTCTCCACCAAACATATTTTGTTTCCCTAATTTGACCAGACCCATTTCATTGACATAGCCTAATCTCATGTGCCAAATATTTGTCTTCCATAAAGGTTTCGTGGATATAACATTTGTCAAACCACTTACAACTTCAGCCTCAAGGGTATACATGTCTTGTTTCTTCACGCCTCTCAAGACTTCCTTCGACCTCTTCATGACTTTTAAGATACTCTTTTATCCTTGGAAGACATATCCTTTCTTGTCAAATTCACCAAGAGAAATCAAATCTCTCTTCAAATCAGGTACATACCTGACTTTAGTCAACAACTTTATTATCTCATCATAGAGCTTGAATCTCACAGTTCTAACACCTGCAATCTTGCAAGCTTTGTAGTTTCCCTGCAATACAGATACACCATCTTAATCGCATAATTCCTCGAACAAGTCTTTGTTTGGAGTCATGTGTCAAATGCAACAAGAATCCATAATCCACTCCTACTAGAGCCACTGCTTGAAACCACAAGAACATCAGATGAGTCAAAATCAACTTGAACAATGGTTGCATTGTCGTTATCTTTACCTTCATGATCTTTCAAGCGTTCAAGACACACCTTTCTTGTGTGACACTCCTTCTTACTATGATAGCATCGAATACCAGATGTTTCGCCATTGTAAGACTTCTGCTGACTTTTACCTTTCTTCTTGTCGAACTTAACATCCTTTCGCAAGAATTTTCCCTTAACGGTCAAAGTTTCACCAACCGTCGAAGGATTATGCTCCTTTTGTTCGTTTAAGTCCTTAGAATACAAGTCTAATTGAACTTCTTCAAAGGTCAGGGACTCTCTTCCATACAAGAGAGTTTCTTTGAAGTGAGCACGTGTTCTAGGAAAAGTGCACAATAACAACAACGTTTAATCTTCATCATCGATCTTCAAATCAATATTTTTCAAGATCAAGAATTAGCTTATTGAATATATCCAACTGCTCAACCAACACTTTGTCTTCAATCATCTTGAATGAATATAAATCTTGCTTCAGGTAGAGTCGATTTACCAGTGAGTTAGTCATGTACAAACTTTCAAGTTTCACCCACGACTCTGATGTCATCGTCTCCTTTAATACCTATCAAAGAACCTTATCACCAAGGCTCAACAAGATTGTGTTGTGGATTTTCTCTATCTTGGTCGTCTTTTCTTTTTCCATTACTGCAACCTCCATAGTTGGCGTTCCCTTCAACGCTTCCAAACAATCCTGCTGGACCAGTAAGGCTTTCATCTTCAAGCGCCATAGACCAAAATCGTTCACTCCGGTGAAATTTTCAATCTCATACTTTATTGAAGGCATCTTATTCACGCTCATGGCACCAATTTGTTGTGAAAATGATGCCAGAATCACAAAGTATAATAGGTTTCTTTCGGGAAAAACACACAAGGGTAAGAAAAAGTAGGGGAGCAATAAGAACACAAAGAATTGGTTATAACTGTTATTCTTCACTTTCTCTTTCACTCAAGATTACAAGTTTTACAAAAATAACAAATAACCCTCTCACTCTAAATTAGGATTTGCAATATACAATGATGAAAAACTAGTATGCTATTTATAGTAAACCTATCATACTAAACTAATGGGCTTTTTTCACAAATACCCATTACAAGCTAACTTAGGGTACAAGCTAACTTAAACCTTTGAAATTAACAAACGTGCCCAATTCAAAATACTAACAACCTTGACATTTCGATACCCACATACTAGAACACACTTACACTTCTACTACAATATGTAGGTCTTCGACACCAGCATGTGAACATACTTCGACGCATGCATAAATCCTGTCGAACCAGAAGCTACTCTTCAACCCAATAGAACTCGATCCAATTCTTACACGTATAATGGATGTGTGCATCATATTGCACAACATAGTTGTTGAAGACGAACATGTCAAATATGGTGGCAATTTTGATTTTTCTTATGAGCATCTAGGCAATGACCCGTCTGCACCATTAAATGATTCTAATAATGATTTTTAAAAGTTCCGACATAGAAGACATCATGTTCTTGACAAGGAAGTTGATGACACCTTCATCAAGACTTGATTGAACATATATTAGAACGTTTTGGGCATGAGAATAAACACAAATAAAAATTATTTTAATATATTTTATTATAATTTATTTTGTCATGTAGTGTGTTATTTAATATATTTTTAATTTGTTTTTATTTATTGTATATTTTAATTTATTTTTAATATATGTTGTTTTCTTTTTCATACATTTTAATATGAATGATTTATTGAAATATAATGTAAAATTAATGAAATTTATTTTAAAATTTAAGATGAGTGGTCTAGATATTTTAAAAAAATGTAGTTACTTTGATTAAATAATTAAAAATATAAAATAATATATTATTGAATAAAACTCATTTATAGTACAATACTCAGTCCTATTAACATATAGAGATCTTGTCTCTGTCGCTAAAAAAGACAATTTTTTTATAATTAAATAAAAAATAATTCTTAATAAAAAAATATTATAATTGAGATGAATGAATGCGGAAGAAAGAAAGCTACTGAATAAAGCGTGATAGAAATTTGGGTGCTTTTACCACATATCATTTAAAAAGATAAACAACATTTATCTTAATTCTTACAACATATCATTTAGAAAGATAAACAACATCTTATCTTAATACATTTTGCTATCTTAACAGCAGAGAAATTTTATATGGAAATGACTTAAATCTATATTTTTAGGAACAATCAATAAGAAAAGGATAATTTTTTAATTTATTTTAATTTAATTTTGTTTTAATTGAATTCTAGTGATAATTAAAATTATGAAGAAAAGAAAAAACTCTTAATTTATTTTTTAATTAATTAAAAATTTATAATTAATTATGTATAAAACAATTTTTTATGTTCATCTCTATCTAAAATTAGGGGTGTTCATTGGTCCGGGTAAATCCGAACCAAACCGGAATCCAAACCAACCCATAGTGTTTGGTTTGGATATTTTTTTAGTTCGGGCAAGAACCGAACCAAACCAATGAAATCCAATGACAATCAGTTCGGATATCGGATTTTCAATTTTCTATCTGCAAACCCAACCCAAACCAACCATAATTAATTATCATAAAAATTACTACCAAGCATTCAAGAAAAAAAGTGAAATGCCGTATGTGGACAAGTTATTATATTTTAATTTGTTATTAGAAAATTGTTAATTAGAATATTGTGGTAAATGAGCATAGAGCTATGAAACACATTCATTATGATACTAACTCAAGTGACTAATTATAGATTCAAAAACTTTTATGTTAAATATTTTTCTTGTTCGATATTTTTAAATCTATTAGAGAAAAATTACTAATCTAATATTTACGATTAAACACTATTAATATTGTATATTTTTATATTATCATGAAAAATTAATTTTCGTAAATAAGTTATTTTTTAAAATATATTTGTATTTTTTATCTACCCGATCAATTCAACCAAAACCAACCCGTTATTTCTCGGTTTGGTTCGGTTTGGGCTTTATCTCGAAAATTTGCAAATCTAATCCAAACCAATCCATATAATTTTAATCGGTTCGGATATCGGATTCTCTCAAAACCGAACCAACCGGCCCGCGAACACCCCTATCTAAAATATTTCTCAACAAGGTCCTCTAACTTAAGTGACGCAAATATCAATTTTCTATGATGCAAGAAGCAGTCTCCTCTCCAAAATCATATTCTCGGTTCAAACTCATAGTCATATCAATAGGTTTGAGTCGCTTTATGTTTGAATCCACTTGTTATATAACTCATATCCATTTTTATATCATTTATGAGTAATATTAAAAAAAAAACTATTTTCTAGCATATATAACATCTTTATTTAAATAATTCTTCTTCTTGAATTTGACTGCCGAGAGATGATAAAATAGGGAAGTGTTGACGACATTCACATATATATATTTATAAGCCGTTTTTACACTAAACTAAGAACTAATGCCTGAAATATTTGCTCTCTTTTGTTGGAAAAATACTTGAATAAACACAAACATAACAAATGGTTTTATAAATAACTAATCACAAATTTTTATTAATTAAAAAATAAAAATATTTTTTTTCTCTTCTACTCAATCACAACCACCTCATGAATCTAATTAAAAAAGAAGTTAAATTTTAAATAAATTTAAAAATTCCTATTTTCTTATTGCTTATTCCTAACATTAATGATTTATGTGCATAACTATGCAAGTTTTTCTCCTTTTGTTAACCGATTCATCAAGGTATATGCTGCTTTGTAATAAAACTTTCACATCAATATCCAATTCAACAATGACACATAGACATAATTCCTAGTTTACTTGTCAGACAAACAAATCTAACAACTCATAATTTTATAAATCTCCTTTTCATTCATTTTCCTGTACACCATCAATGGTTCTGCTTCTTTCCAATTTGTGTGGTTTATATCCAAACCTCTATAAACAAACATATAGCATTTTTCATATGTCACATGTGCCATAAGAGAAATTTTCATTTTTTCACATCAATAATGATAACAAATAATAGAATTTGGAACCTATCTAAAGTGACGATGTAGTTATTGTTTTTTGAAATATTCTTTGGCCAGGAGCAAGTATTGCAAAAGGGTCATAAACTAATTTTCTTTCCCTAAAAGTCTCCCATTGAGTACCAAAATGGGCCCTCCACTCCTCTTGTGTATTGTAGTGTGGCAAATATTGCTTTACTCCAAGATTTTCTCTTTCACAGTACTCTAAAATTCTTTTATTCTGACTTAGTATGTGTTCTAATCCATCACTTCCATTTGAAGATGGTACTGCAGATGTAAGAAATGCCACCAAGTAGAAAATATCTTCATCTGGAATAACAACTGAACTTCTATTGTCCCACCTGCAAACAACAAATATAATCATTTAATTAAGTAAAACTAATTATTTTTCCAAGTATTGAAGGCTAAAAGATACCTACTTTGATTTGTTTACTGGGTAGATAAGGACAGGGCCATTGCTTGTTTGTGTTAGGATATTCCCAAAGACAGCTTGTGCAAAACTGTGTATTTTGCTTTTTGGTATAAAAAGATTGAGCCATGGATGTGGAACATCCCACAACCCTTTTGAACGCAATTTCATCTCAGATACATGGACTCTGTCTAAGAATTCTACATATGTGACTTCTGTTACAAAAAGCGTTGATTGGATGTAGTTTAAATCCGACAAATGTCTCTCCACTTCCTGCATTTGAAAAAAGAATCAGAACGGGTGAGAAAAAGTTTTTTTTAAGCAAAGCCCATATATAGTAAATGGTTTTGTAAAATTAGGATTATGTGCCCCATACAGAAAGCTAATAGCAGGTGATCTAACGGGTTTTGAATCAGTCGTGTTATAATTATGGTTAAGTTTAACTCAATCTCACAAAACTAAATTGTAAGGTGAGGATTGTCCCCATTTATCATGTACGATCAAATGTATCAGATGTTTAGATTGAGTTGTCGGTGACCCACCTGATTTACTATATCCATTGATTGAAAGTTGATGTATTTAGCTAATTCTAGGCAGAAGAGAGTTTTTCCATCTGAGTTGAAATGACTGGCTTGAATTGGATCTTGTGGGTTGAAAGATGATCTCCAGTTATTTAGCAGACCGGTTCTATTTATTATAACAAATCCTTCAATGTAATCAAATGCATTTTCTTCAGATATTAATCTCTCTTGGTCTCTAGTGAATGCTTCGAAATCTGTATATAGCACTCTAATCCATTTTACCTGTTGCAAATAAAACAATACAAATGTTAGTTATAAAACATAAAGCAAAATTAAAAGAGTTTGCTTATTGTAATTTGTATCAATTAGTCATTAATCAATTACCATGGAAGGTGCTTCCTCAAGCAGAATTCTCGCTTGAGTTATAATGCCGAATTGGCCAAGCCCTCCAAGAACACTGTGAAAGAGTTCTTGGTTTTTCTCCTCAGAACAGTTTACTACCTCCCCTGTCCCTGCATTCATCCATTCATTCAACCAACAAAAGATAAGAATTCACCTAAGAAAAATAATTTAAAAAAAAAACATTTTCTTAAATCAGAACAGTTAGATACAAACCTGTAACAATCTGAAGCTGCTGAACATTACTAATCTGAGGACCATGTTTAAACGCTTGTCCACTAACACCAGCATTGGAGAGAGTTCCACCAACAGTTAGATGCAAATAATCTGTCCATGATCTCGGTGCCAGCCCATATCTCAGAGTCTCATGCAATATATTTATCCACAACTCACCACCTGAGACATCCACATATGGAGGAAAGTTCCCAACATGCACCTGCATTTCACTTTCTTTGAGTGATTCCATTTTGATCACAACTCCTCCATGAGTTTGTGATTGTCCTTGAAGTGAATGTCCATGTCCTCTCGCTGCAACAGTGAGGTGAGAGCTAAGCCCCATATGAAATACATGCTTTATTGTGGTTGCAATATCTGAAACCGAATTCGGATGCAGAACAGCAGCCGGATGATATTGGTACCTGTTACCAAAATCTGTTGATGCTTTGTTAAGAGTAGTTTCATCAAAACTCATATGTCCTTGAAGTTCAAGTGAAAGTGTTTGTAATGAAAAAGGGACGTTGGAATTGGAAAGACAAAAGTTAAACCTTGTGGTAATAATACAACTTAGGAACAAGGTGATGAAGCCTTTAAGGAATAGAATGTTATGTTGTACATAGAAACTCATTTTTATTGTTTTGTGCTTTGTTGATTCTCGATATTGGGCTGAATTTATACAAGTTATTTTTGTGAGTGACTAAGTCAACTATTGCTATGAGAATGCGTATGAAGACTGTCTACTTAGGAGGAATGAGAGTTTTAGGATTTTGTTTTTGGGGTTATAGGTTGTTTTAAAGACATAGACCAATAAAAGCCATCATTGAGAGGACAAGTTGAAGGGGAAAAGTAACAACAAAAAGAGATCTTACAAATCTTTCAACTTTATTTTTTTTCACCATATAGTAACATAAAGGAAAGACGTGTAGCTTTAGAAAATTCTGTTCATTAACCAATTTAAAGATACTTTTTCCAAATTTAGTAATATAAGTACTTGCTCTAGCTACACTTCATAGAGTTTTTCTCCAAATTACCATCTTTTTACAAATTATTTCCTAATATACCATATTTTCCTACATCTTTTTAAAAATTATTTCCTAAAAAACCATATTTTCCTCACGTTTTTCCTAACCTACGATGTTTTCAAGAATTTTTTTTTAAGGGAAGGTCCGTCCAATGCTTAGCGGACCTATTTTTTTATATATTTTTTTAATAAATGTATATTTTCTTGCGGATTTTACTTGTGGAATTTCTAGTGGTCTTTACCTGCAAAAATATATTTTTACAGAATTACATGCGCATTTCACAAAAATATAATTTCTCTAAATACAGTTTTAATAATATTCATCGATAAGTTTGTAGGTAATTTCGCAGGAAATATTTTTGTAGGAAAATCTACAGAAAAATAAAATATAATAAACATATAAAAATATAAAACAGGTGGGTCCGTCTTTATAATATTACTATTTTTTGTTTGAAAAGATGGTATTTTGGTATTTATGAAAAAATAAATGGTAGTTTAGTATTTAAATCGAAAAAAGGTAGTATATTTGAGAAAAATTCACACTTCATATACATATTTTTTATTTAACTATGTTAGCACAAACAATTTTGAAAATATGTGTGTCCGTGTCTTTCTCGGACACCTATACTCATATTTATAATTATGTTTAACTTATTTATTTTTTAAAAATTTTATTGATTTTTTCATGTCAATGTTAGAATCGTATAAAACTGTTTTTAGGATATACAAGACAGATTACTGCGTAGAATTTGAAATTTTTCACAATTAATTCAAGATTAAATAAAACCTCTTAAAATATTTATAATAATTAAAATGTAATCAGATAAAAATTAAAATTAAGATGGCCTGTTCAAAGAGTTCGTGTATCATAGTTTACCCTTTGGTATTAGTTGTGCATGACAAAGAAGTCTATAAATCGTGTAATAATTTTAGAATTCTCAAACTTTGTAACCGAATTGGGGTTGAAACAGGATGGTAGCCCTCTTCACTAGTGAGCAATAGTATGGTTACACGTATGTTGAAAATGTTGGTGTGTTGAGACCACTACTGTTGGAATGTAAACATCGCGTATCCTGCAATTAGATTGGATGAGAAGGACTCTCGTGCTATGATTTCAATATAGAAAGAGATAGAATATTCAAGATTTATAGGTCCCTAAATTATCTGAACAATGTACTTCCTATAACTATTTCTAGGCTTCATCTTAATATAGTTTTTGGTTTTTTTAGATATATTTTGAGCTATTTACGGTTTTTATCTTTTATTTTGGACTAATTTCATGAGTTAGTTAAAATAAGGAAGTTAAAATTATAATTATGCCAAAAACTTAGTAGTCATAACTCTTTTTTTAGGAATCATGATACATTCTTTAAACGGGTAAGTTAGTTAAAATAGGAAAATTAAAATTATAATTAAGTAAAAAACCTTTTAGTCATCATTTTTCTTGGGATCGTGACATATTCTTAAATAGGTAAATTAAATTTTTGAGTAATATTTTCTTTGAATAAGAATATGTCTTCCTTTAAATGTGTCACTTCAATATCAAGAGAATACTTCAACTGACTTAGGTTTTTGTTTTTGAAAGAATTATACGTAGTTGTTTTAACTGATTTGAACTCATCAAGATTATTGTCAATGATTATCACATTTTCTACATAAACTAATAGAATTGTAAATTAGGATGATGAGTTTATGACAAACAATGAATTATCGATATTAATTTGTTTGTATCTGAATTGTATAAGGAATGTTGTGAGTCTCTAATGCCATCTTCTACTAGCATGTTTAAGCTTATATAGTGATTTAACAAGTTTACATACTTTGTTGGATTTAGTATTAGTAACACTAGGATCAACAATCATGTATACTTCGTCTTGAAGCTCACCATGCCAAAATACATTACTTACATCTAATTGATGTAACGTCCAGGTATTAAGAGAAGACAATGCAAACACAATTTTGATATTAGTCAGTTTAGCAATTAGAGAGAAAGTATCAAAGTAGTTATTCCTTCGTGGAATCAGAATTCGTGTGTATTGATGGTGAGGGATCCTAAATTGGTGATGCTGATCTTCGATGTGGTGGCGCGACGTGGACCTGCAAGGTTATCACTCCAATGCCCAAGTCCGTTCATAATTAAAGATGAATTTTAGTTTAAAAATGGGTATCAGAAAAGTGTACCTTGATCATCACGTGTGCTGGCTTTTATACGTTGGGTTGTTTGGATTGGACTTGCATTAGGTTGGGCCTTGGCTTTGGGCTTTTAGCCAGCTCAAAACAATTTCCTCCAAGGCTTGTTGGGCGAAGATTCCCTAAGGAAGTCTTTGAATTTTTGGTCGGCCTCTGGTAATGATGTTCGCTCTTGGAGAGAAGTGGAAAAGTTTTGAATTAGTTGCAAAAGTAGTGGGGAACATACACATTAAATGATTTCCCATCATTGAAACATTTTGCCGATTTTTCTCTATGTGGGGCCCGAGGCAATCAACTTAGGGTATGTTGCTTCCTCGTAGTATACTCGAGTGCACTTGAGTTTTTTTAAGTTCTCTGGGAGAAATCCATCCTTCAATTTTGCAACTTCTCACTCCAACTGACTTGGTCCGTTAGTTTTCTTCACACACACACACACACACACACACACACACACACACACACACACACACACACACACACTTAAGAGTCATTATCTATTTGCGAATGCAATTCCTTCTTCTCCAAGAGTATTTCCCAAAATGATTTTTATCCCTAGAACAAAGCTTCCATTTTCCCACTTAACCTTTGCCTTTACTATCAATTTTTGCTTTTATCAGGTACCCTTCTTACCTTAAGCTTTCCCGTATATTTAGTATTTCCTTTATTTTAGGCAATATGAGCGATATCGCCATAGGTTTTCCTAGCAGTTCTGGGTGTGATGATTCCCATATAGTTAGGGTGGAAGTATCTTCTGTTCGAAACTCTTCTCACATAATCATTAACCAATCAGCTCACGAGGTCATACATAAAATCGATGATTCTGACTCGGAGAGACTCTCTAAAGGCTCTTTGGATGGAATAGCTTTTTCCAACAGTTACTCCTTCGATGTCTTCTTCTCTAGTGGCAATGCAAAAGGTGGCGACGCACTCGCTTCCATGCCCACTTTATCCTAAGATGTAAGAACTTTGACTTTTCCTACTTTGTTGTCTCCATAAATACAAGCTCCTATTATGAAAAAAACAAATATGCTAAAGACTACATTCAATTCTACTAAAAGCCTATAATTGATATCCTAGCGATGCCGATAATAAGGACCAGTTAGAGCGTAGGGCCGACCAGATGAAGTTTGATGGCTTAAACCCTTCGAGACCTTTCTAGTCGATGAACTATCCCTGAAAGAGGTTATCTTAGTGGATCTGATCGATGCTAACAAATACAATTAGGTGGATGCAGAGATAATGGAGACCCCTTCTATTTTAAGTACTCAAGCGACCGTAAGTGCGACCAACATTGTAGTCAGTCAATCCTTTCAGTAAATCCAGAAAAAGGATATGCAACAACTTTGAAGGATGTTCAATCACGTTTTATGAGTGTTTGTTCACCAGGAAAAATGTGTGGTTGCCCCTATCTAAATTTGAGGTGAAGGTGTTGAAGTACCTGAAGGTTTGCCCCCTTTCAGGTTCAGTCGGGTTCTTAGGCTTATATCAAGATGTTCAAATCTTAGACCGAGTATAGGTCTTGAAAACCGTCCTACCGAATGCTCTTCAATATATTCTGATTTGTACATGATTCCCAGAATTATATCTGATATTAGAGTCTTATTGAGCTCCATTAATATATTCCCTTGTTCAACCCATTCTCGGAGAACTAGGTAGATTTCCTGGTGATTTTTGTGTTGGTGAGGCCCCACACTAAGAGGGCTAAATTTACCTTTTGCTCCAGCCTTATTGAGTCTTCTTTCTCTTATAAGGGTATGTTTTAAAATACTGTGTTTGGCCTTATTTCTGTCTTGAGACTCATACATATAGCGTCCAACTAGATTCCCTTACTATTGAAGAATTTATTATGAAGATGGATTTGTAGTATTTATACCGAGGACTTGGCTATAAAGAAGAAATCTATTGATACTCATGCTATTGTGAGTGCGGCTAATCACCTTGAGAGAAATGAGATCTTTGGTGAAGACGTAGTCATTTTTCTAACATGTGTGTTTGTGCTTGCAAATAAAATGGACTCTTTGTAGAAGATCTATGTCATTTCCACTGCTCATGGTGTCAACTCTAGTCCCGAGACTCGGGATGTTTTCCCACTTTCTAACCTCCCCGTTGAATCCTCTACTGTCGATGCTACGTCAGTTGCCCTTGGAATTAATCAGGTTATTCATGTTGTTGTTGCTCTGACTATGGAGGATCAACCTCGGTCTTCTACTACCCCGATGAAGAGAGACTGGGATCAGGACCAAAGTCCCCTTTTGGAGGAATATTCTCTTAAATGGGCTTGTTTTTTCGTGGGTGATTCTTAAGGATCGGCCACTCCTCTTCTTAGCTTGCCTACCATCCTACCTTCCTGAATTCCTCGTACTTTTGAGGAATTTTTTATTGTTATGTTCGAGGATGATCTAGACTACCTCCAAAATCTTCCTATGGAAAACAAGATGGAACTTTTTTAGGCTACCTTCTACACATATCAAACAACTTCTTTATTATCGCTTTTCATTGCTGGTCGAGGTGACTTCCTAGCTATGGGTAATCCTTCCAAGGAGATGGATACTTGGAAAGAGAATGTCAATCTAGGGAGAAGAAGTGTCCCAACTTTAAGGATAAGGCGTATTATCTCTTGGAAAGGGTTCACTACACATAGGCTTTATAAAATGAGGCGAAAATCCACGACTCTCCCTCTACTTTAGCTACCTGAATCTTTGAGCTTGAGTTTTCCTTAGAGTTAGATAATAAGTGTCACAAGGAAATAATTGATGTTACTACAAAATAAAATCATCGTGCTAACAAGGCTCGGAAAGCCCTTTAACAAGAGAATGAGTTATGCATTGAAGATCAGAGTGTTCATGATGGCCAGGTGGCTGACTTAAAGGAGAGAGTCTGGGAATCTCTTCAGTAAACTCTGACGAATGTGTATGGGGCTTTCGATCAAGCATTGGACCATGTTAAAGGGTTTCGCTCGAACATTCTAATTTCTAACATAGAACTTGTCCCTTTCAAAGTTGTTCAAGACATAGCTTTGGTGGACAAATGTGGTGCATCTTCCTTGAGCAAGGATGCCTAAATTTCTTCCTTTTTTCCTTATCTATAATGTTAGCGGAGATTTACGCCTTTACAAAGATAACATTATTTATCTATTTTACCTTTTCACTTATTGTCTTTATTTAGATTTTTGTGCATGATATGTTTTATTCTTTTTTGTGGTCCTTGGGCCCACCATATGGGTCTATCGAACTCTGTGATCCCAACCTGGGTTTCATCATTATTTGCTTTGATCGGGTAGAGTTAGTTTCATTTTCCATCATCACTAAAAACCTTCCATAGCCAAAGGTAAGGTTTTTGTCCCTTCCCTCAGGTTTGTTCTGGTTTGGGGGAGACGTCTCTGAGCTCCACCATCTACGTTATTGGAGTAGCTAGTTTATAAGAATGGGCGCACCAGCTACACTTGAAGGTTAGCATTCTAACGCCCAAGCATTTTTGTAATTCAAGATGAGAGTAGTAAAAATTTAAATAAAAGAGTGTAACTTGAATATTACGCTTGTTGGCTTTTATACGTTGGGTTGTTTGGATTGGACTTGCATCATATTGGACCTTGGATTTGGCCTTTTCGCCAACCCATTTAATTACCCAATTTGATTGTATCTTTTTGCAATTAATCTAACTTTAAATACGTCAATTGAACCATCATCTAGATGCTTAATTTATACATGCATCTGTAACCAATTGGCTTAACATTTGGAGATACATCCATAAGTTTCCATGTTATAGTTTTCTCAAATGCAGTGATGCTCAAATTGCATGGCTTGGTTCCAACATTCAAACTTGTAGAGAGCAACATATGACTTAGGTTTAGTTTGTGAGATTAATGGTAGAGAATAAGGTGCATGAGATTTAAATAAATTAGCACTGGAAAAAATGGGATAAAGGATAAATATTACCTTTGAATTCTTGATGTATGGAATTAGTACAATTGCATACATAGTCTTGTAAATAAGATGAATGATGCCCCACTAGTGAAGAAGTTCATGTTAGTATAGAAGTATTGTCAATGTCTTGACATGTAGGTGAATGAATTGGTTAAGTTTAGGTAGTTGGATTAATATTTGTGATAAAATGTTATGTGTTCGGATTTTTAGGTGTTTGAGTGGAAATGGTTTGAGTTGTTGGATGTGGGTTAGTGGTAAAAAAAGGTTTGGGTTTTACTTTCATGTGAATATATGAAGTAGTTCCATGATGTATATGGTAATGGTGAAGTTGTTTGGTAGGAAAGTATATGTTCATGAAATGATTCATGTCTTGATACAAATATATATTTTGAGGCCATGTCAAGTAGAACTTTGTCTTTCATGCCAGTTGTATAATCAACGATAATGTATTTGGATCACGTTTTGCCATGTGTACATGAAGGGTAAATTCATAACATGGTGAACCAAAAACTTTGAATGAGTTTATGTCAAGAGTTTGAAGGATAGAAAAACACTTAGAAAGGGGGGGTTTGAATAAGTGTAGCTTTAAAACTATTAAGATAAAAACAATTTGCACAATGATTTTTATCCTGGTTCGTTGTTAACTAAACTAATCCAGTCCACCCCCTTGGAGTGATTTACCTCACCTGAGGATTTAATCCACTAATCAATCTTGATTACAATGGTTTTCCACTTAGATACCCTCTAAGTCTTCTAGAGTATTCTGATCACAACCTGATCACTCTAGGAAATCAATGCTTAGATACCCTCTAAGACTTCTAGAGAATCCGATCACAACTTGATCTTCTCTAGTACCTTTACAAATGAATGTAAACAAATTCTTACAAGAGTGTTACAATGCTTCTTAATAAGCTATAATCACAACTGTGATATTTCTCTTAAGTTCTAAGCTTAATCTCACTAAGTTATTACAATAGTAATGAAGTGAGGTTGAAGATGAAGTTCGATAGCTTTTGATTCAGCAGCGTTTCAGCAAGATTGAAAAGTTGTTAGTAAATCGGTAACCTTGCTTATGATCAGAACTTCACTATTTATAGGCGTTTTGAGAAGATGACCGTTGGGAGCATTTAATGCGTTGCGTGATCCGTACAACATTGCATTTAATGTTTCACTCTTTTGTCAACTACCTCAAGCCTTGCTTTTCCTGCTTTTACTGACTTTGCCTTTAATAGCTTCTAACGTTGCTTTTGTCAGTCAGCGTAGCCTGCCATCTTGTACTTGCTTCTGATCTGATCTTTGTAGATACAACGTTTGAATTAATCAGAGTCAAACAGCTTGGTGCAGAGCATCTTCTTGTCTTCTGACTTTGAAGTGCTTCTAGCGTGATACCATAAGAACTTCAGTGCTTCTGCTTCTGATCTCAAGTTCTTCTGATGCTTCAATAGACCATGTTCTGATTCTGCTTAACCATCTCCTGATGTCTTGCGAGAGCATGTTCTGATGTTGCATACTGAACCTTCTGAGTCAGTGCTTCTTGCGCTGATTCTGTGCATACTCTTTATATATTTCCTGAAATGGAAAATGCATAGGATTAGAGTACAACATTGTCTTATACAAAATTCATATACATTGTTATCATCAAAACTAAGAATATTGATCAGAACAAATCTTGTTCTAACAATCTCCCCCTTTTTGATGATGACAAAAACATATATAATTGATATGAATTTGCAATCAGAATATCAGATGACTAAAGACAATTACACATTTATAGCATAAGCATATAAAAATAGTGTGTGAATTTGTCTCCCCCTGAGATTAACAATCCCCCCCTGAGATTAATAATCTCTCCCTGAAATAAATACTGGAAGAATTTATAAATAAAGGATTTCCCTGAGTATTTTCCATTTCAGTCGAGACGTTCACATTTGCCTAGAACTTCAGAACATTCAGAGCTTCTGCTTTTTGCTTCCATAGGACAGCTTCAGAGCTTTGAATTCTTCTCAAGTCATTGCATGCTTGATTGTATCAGAACATTCTTGAATGTACCAGAGCATCATCAGAGCATCTTTGCATCCTGAAATGTTTCAGAACAAACTATACGACAAAATTCAGAGCATAAATGAATCAGAACATTCTTTTAAGAAGGAACATGTATCAAAGCAACAACTCTGGTAAGTTCTTAAAAGAAATATGTATCAGAACATATAAGGGATAAGAATGTGTTAGAGCATATTCTGCCACGAGAATATCAGAACATTCTTCCTTCTTGCTTCTGATCTTGAAGCTTCACAGCACTAAGCTTGCTTCAAATCCAAGAACATGCTTCTTTACAGAATTGCATTTCCCCATTTCCCCATGTATTTGCTTCTCATGTTGAGCTTTTTCAGAATATCTTCAATCCTGCAAAATTCTCAAGGACATAGATCTTGAAAATATTGTTAGGAATGTTGAGACTTACTCCCAGCAACTGATATAATAAATCAAATCAATTATCACGTTTTCTCCCCCTTTTTGTCATAACATCAAAAAACATTTGAAAGTTTCAGATGAAAAACAAATAAAATGAGAGAAGAAGATAATATTTCATTGATTCAACAAAATATCAGAAGATACAGAAGGAGATGCAAGAAACAGATGCAAGAAACAAGAGACAACTAAGACCAAAGGACTACGACTAGCCTAGCTTAGAAACTATCTTGGCCAGAAGGTATTGAATCTCAGAAGTGCTTTCAGTCTGCTTCTTCATGAAGGTTCTGAATTCCTCATGCGTTTCCTCATGCTTATCCAGACGAGAAGCAATATCAACTTGGTTCTGTTGAAGAGCCTTCACAGCGTTCACCAGAACAGAAGGTCCAGCAGAAGAAGCTTCACAGCTATCATTCAGAGGAACAGCATGCTCAGCAGCAGTATCTATCATGAGAATATCACCTTGATTTTCCTGAACAGGAAGTTTCTCAGCAGGATGATTCTCAGCACTTTGCTTCTCAACATCAGCTTCTGACATAGAAGCATCTTCAGAATAATCTGGAACAGGAAAATCAGAATCTCCATTCTCAAGAGCCTGAAGAATAGCAGCCAGATTCTTTGGAGGTGTAGGAGCAACAACTTCTGAAGGATATTCAACAGCTGGATATACCATATTTGGTGCTTCTTCTGAGGTATTCTCCCTTAGCCAGTTGAATAACGACTGAAAATCTCCAGTCAGAACAGAGTATGAGGGCTTCCACACGACCATGGCAAGACAAGGCGCTTGGTCATACACATCTTCTGCAAGCTCATCAAGAAATTCTTTTTCTTCAAGACAAAACCTGCCCTTGAGATGACTGACCCAGAATTCTTCATAGGATCTTAGAAATCCAAGATGACCTGGAGCTTCTGCTACACACGCCTTCTGAAGCTTCAGAAACCCAAAGTTCATCTTTCTTCTGAAAATCCTCTAGAGATTTCTCAATTCAACATCATCCATCCTGGCATGATGTGCTGCCTTCAATGTCTCTAAACCTGTCTCCATTTTCAGATTTATTAATTCAAAATGTACACCAACAGAAAATTCCCGGCGGGATTTGAGTTTGGTGACGGCAGAATCTGGGTTCAGAAAGAAGTAGGGTTGAGGTTCTCTATCAAGAGAGAGATGAGATTATACTTCTTCTGACTCAGCATCTAACACCACAAGCTCAGGTTCAGGACGGGGTTTGGGAGTGAAGTTGCAGTCACGAAACAATTGAGCCAAAGAACCAGTACTTTTAGATTCTGATTCAGGAGAATTGTTTGTAACTGGGTTAGCAATGGGGGAATAGTTTGCATGAGGTGGAGGTTGAGAAATAGGGACATTTAAGTGAGGAGGATAGAGATTTTGAAGGGGTTGAATATCAAGAACGAGTGTTTCAATGGGATGGTCTGAAGCAGTGTTGGTTATGGGTGAGGAAGGAGGGGTGAGAACTTTGGTAATTTGAGGAGGTTCAACAGGGGCTGTTTGTGGTTGATTTTCTGGTTGAGAAGGTTGAGGAACTTCTGTTGGTACAGATTCTAAATTTAAAACAGAAACAGAGTTAGGTTCAGAAACATGAATACCTGAAGAGCTCTTCTTCTGAGGCCTCTCAGAGACAGCTTCCATAGCCTTTCGCTTCTTCTTCTCAGAAACAGTCTTTATCTTTTCTAGAGCAAGTTCTCTCTTTCTGGAAACTTCCTTATCTTCTTCTTCCTTATTCACTTCTTCTTGAATCCTTTCTTCTTCTGACCTCTTTTCAACTACAACATTTTTCTTTTCCTTTTTCTTTTTCTTCTCTACTTCCTTCTCAACATTTTTCTCAACATCTTCTTTCTTCTCTTTCTTTGACTTCTTCTTTTTCTTCTTTTTCTCAGCATCTTCTTGTTGTATATTCTCAACTTCAACAACAACGTTTTCATCAACTTCTGCAGCAGCTTCTTCTTGATTAGCTTTTTCTTTATTGACAGAAGGAAGATCATGCTTGCGCTTTGTTCTTCTTTCCTTCTGATGAACAACTTCTGGGACAACTTCTGGAACATCTTCTGAGACTTCAGCCATGGAAGTAGAATGCTTCTGACGACATACTCCAGCAGGAGCATCATTAGCATTACCCTTCTTGAGAGTCTTTCGATACTTAACCTCAACTTTTGAAAGTTCTTTACTGAAGAACGTTTCAAACTCAGCTAGAACATGACCTCTTCTGATTTTGATTCCAGGAATAGGTTGAGGAGTATGTTCAACAGCTTGAATAAGATTCATCTTTCTCAAGGTGTTAGCATTCAAGATGCTTCCAGTGACAGTGACAAGATCCTTGATGACACCATCAGATTCTAGTTTTTCAACCATCTTGGTTTGAACCAGAATATTGGTAATGATTCTTCCAAAAGGAATAACATTGCCTTTCTTAGTTCTGTTCTGATCTCTAGAATCTCTTACAGCATTCCACATGTGATTGAAGATTATGTAAGGAGCATCAACCTTCTTCTGAGTACCAATACAATACATGATGTATTGTTGGTCTCTGTTGACAAAGTTTGGAGAATGGGTTGCTTTCTTGTAATAGAAATACCCTAGAAGAATCTTTGTCCACACTTTGTAGATGTCCTTCAAATCCCTAACATCCTTGGTCTTTGTCACATCTGGGTATAGTTCAGCAAGAACATCTGCCCAGTTTGCTCTACGAGAAAGTTCATAGGCGCCAACAGGCTCTTTCAAATTAAACAGTATTCTCAGAGTATCTTCAGTAATGGCGAAGAATCTTCCATGAACAAAAGATACAACAGCTTTAGGGATTACGAAAGCATAAGCGCATAACTCTTTAACAAGGTCAGGATAGACCGGTCCACAGAATTCATGAAACAACGATGACCATCCTTGAAAGACCATATTAACTTTGACATGAAACTCATGTTCTTCAAGGTTATCAAAATCAACCATCAACTCACAAATAACTTCTAAATCTTCCATCGGAATCGAACACATGACCGGTGGAAAGAATAATTGTTCTTCTTCTTGTTGATGTTGTTGAGAAGGAGATGAAGAATCAGCAATGTGCGATGAAGAAGCAGCCATTTTTACACTACTGAGATTTCTGGGTTTCTTTCTTTTAGGTTAAGAAAATAGGGCAAAAAGGTTGCAGAAGTGCATAAACAGGAGAGAGAAAGAATGCGTAAAAGAGAAAATGTTATGATGAGAGATGTATATATAGACGCGGATTTGAAAAAGAATGCAATGAATTTATGAGAATGAACAGTTACAGAATCACAAGAATCAAATGCATTTAATGATGAATGACGTTAGGTGGGATAACGTGAAATTTGAAATGATTTGCACAGTTACCTAGGGCGGCGTCTCATCAGTTGCACGCATGCCTGTCCAAATAGAGTGAACACGTGTTCAACTTCTGGAGCAGTTGGTGACAACTGTTTTGCTTTGACTTTGACTCTGACAGAGTTAGAACTTCTCATCTTCTCATTCTGATCATAAGTTCTTACTAACATCCTTTAGAAAAGATCTTGTTCTGATAGGATCTTCTTTCTTTCCAAGAATGACATCTTCTGAGTGAGCAGAGGTGAGTCTAGAAGATCTTCTGACAGTTGGTTCTTCAGAAATTCTGAGATTCTCTAAAGAAGCAGCAACTTGATCTTCTGATCCTTTGCTTCTGGGTTCTCCAACTTCTGAGTCACAGACTTCAATATCTGCAAAATTCTCAAACTACTTTGGCTTTTCAAGACCAAGCTTATCATCAAATCTGATGTTAATTGATTCTTCAACAATCAATGTTTCAGTATTGTATACTCTGTAGCCTTTTGAGCGTTCAGAATATCCAAGAAGGAAACACTTATGTGCCTTAGAATCAAACTTACTCAGATGATCCTTAGTGTTCAGAATATAACAAATACATCCAAAAGGATGAAAATATGAAATGTTGGGCTTTCTGTTCTTCCACAATTCATAAGGAGTCTTATTAAGAATAGGTCTTATAGAGATTCTATTCTGAATATAACATGCAGTATTTATTGCTTCTGCCCAGAAATGCTTAGCCATATTGGTTTCGTTGATCATAGTTCTGGCCATTTCTTGTAGAGTCCTATTCTTTCGCTCTACAACTCCATTTTGCTATGGAGTTCTAGGGCAAGAGAAATCATGGGCAATACCATTTTCTTTGAAGAACTCCATAAAGAATCTGTTCTCAAATTCGCCACCATGATCACTTCTGACCTTTATGATTTTGCACTCTTTCTCAGATTGAATCTGAGTGCAGAAGTCAAAGAACACTGAATGAGACTCATCCTTGTGTTTCAAGAACTTTACCCAAGTCCAGCGGCTATAATCATCTACGATGACTAATCCATATTTCTTCCCTCTGACAGAAGTTGTTTTGACTGGGCCAAACAGATCAATGTGCAGAAGTTCTAGCGGCCTAGAGGAAGAAACAACATTCTTAGACTTGAATGCAGGTTTGGAGAACTTTCCCTTCTGACATGCTTCGCAAAGAGCATCTGATTTATATTTCAGATTTGGGAGTCCTCTGACCAGATTTAGTTTGTTAATTTGAGAAATCTTTCTCAAGCTAGCATGGCCTAATCTTCTGTGCCAGACCCATTGCTCTTCGCTAACAGACATAAGACAAGTTACCTTCTGATTCTTAAGATCTTGAAGATAAATCTTATAAATGTTGTTCTTTCTCTTGCCTGTAAATAGGATTGAGCCATCCTTCTGACTTACAGCCTTGCAAGACTTTTGATTGAAGATTATGTCATAACCATTGTCACTTAATT
The DNA here is from genome assembly GCF_029867415.1 of Vicia villosa. Taxonomy (NCBI): domain Eukaryota; kingdom Viridiplantae; phylum Streptophyta; class Magnoliopsida; order Fabales; family Fabaceae; genus Vicia; species Vicia villosa. Next base: position 51,979,534 of record NC_081184.1, read on the forward strand.
GACTTATGGACAATAAGTTATGCGCTAATCCTTCTACAAGAAGTACATTAGATATGGAAGGAGAGTTACCAGTACTTATGGTTCCAGAGCCAATTATCTTGCCCTTCTGATCTCCTCCAAACTTTACTTCTCCAGCGGACTTAAGCACCAGGTCTTGGAACATAGACCTTCTTCCCGTCATGTGCCGCGAGCACCCAGAGTCCAGGTACCATGACATGCTTTGCTTTTTCTTCTTTGCTGCCAAGGATATCTGTAACAGAAATTATCTTCTCCTTAGGTACCCACAACTTCTTGGGTCCTTTCTTGTTAGTTCTCCTCAAGTTCTGATTGAACTTGGGTTTAGCATGATAAACAACAGGAGGTACAGCGTGATATTCCTTAGGTTTTGTCACAAGCTTCTTAGTGTGTGCAACGTGAAAGCTTTTGGCATGTGAGGTGAGCCTAATATCATGGGAGTGGACATACTTGAACTGATCATACAATGGCTTGTATGTGATTTTCATATCATCTACAAGTTCAAGTTTGTATGGGGTATCACCCTCATAGCCAATGCCAACTCTTTTGTTTCCAGAAACAGCATATATCATAGAAGCAAGATGACTTCTGCCAATACTTCTAGATAAGAATTTCCTGAAACTCAAGTCATATTCTTTAAGAATATGGTTCAAGCTTGGAATAGATTCTTTTGAACCAGAAGATGACTCAGCATCTTTGGATAGTTTTAAAACTTTTTCTTTAAGTTCAGAATTTTCTAATTCAAGCTTCTTAGTTTCAGATACAAAGAGCTTTCTCAGCTTTTTGTACTTGATACTAAGCTTAGCCTTGATTTCAAGAATTTCAGCTAAACTGGAAGCAAGCTCTTCTCTAGTTAGATCAGAAAATACCTCTTCAGAGTCAGATTCTGATTCTAATGTAGATTCTGATTCATCATCCACAGTAGCCATCAGCGCAATGTTTGCCTGCTCGCCTTCAGAGTCTGTTTCTGATTCTGATGAATCTGAATCATCCCAAGTTGCCATAAGACCCTTCTTCTTATGAAACTTCTTCTTGGGCTTCTCCTTCTGAAGCTTTGGACACTCATTCTTGTAGTGACCTGGCTCATTGCACTCGTAGCAAGTGACCTTCTTCTTGTCAGATCTTCTGCTTCCAGAAGATTCTCCTTTTTCAGGCTTCTTAGAACTTCTGAAGTTCTTAGAACTTCTGAAGTTCTTGAACTTCCTTTGTTTGCTCTTCTAGAGTTGGTTTACCCTTCTGAAGATCATGAACAGTTCATCATCTTCTTCTTCTGATTATGATTCTTCAGAATCTTGTTCTTCTGCCTGAAATGCGTTAGTACATTTTTTATAATTAGATTTTAACGCAATAGACTTACATTTCTTCTGAGGTTCATTAGCATCTAGCTCAATTTCATGACTCCTCAGAGCACTGATCAATTCTTCATAAGAGACTTCATTCAGATTCTTGGCAATTTTGAAAGCAGTCACCATTGGACCCCATCTTCTTGGCAAGCTTCTGATGATCTTCTTGATGTGATCAGCCTTTGTGTATCCCTTGTCAAGAACTCTTAATCCAACAGTTAGAGTTTGAAATCTTGAGAACATTGTTTCAATGTTTTCATCATCCTCCATCTTGAAGGCTTCGTATTTCTGGATCAAGACAAGAGCTTTGGTCTCCTTGACTTGGGCATTTCCTTCATGAGTCATTTTCAATGATTCATATATGTCATAGGCAGTTTCTCTGTTTGATATCTTCTCATATTCAGCATGAGAAATAGCATTCAGCAGAATAGTCCTAAACTTGTGATGATTTTTGAATTGCTTCTTTTGATCATCACTCATCTCATGTCTTGTGAGCTTTACACCACTAGCTTTCACTGGATGTTTGTAACCATCCACCAGAAGATCCCATAAGTCACCATCTAAACCAAGAAAGTAACTTTCGAGTCTATCTTTCCAATATTCAAAGTTTTCACCATCGAATACTGGTGGTTTAGTGTAGCCATTGTTTCCATTTCCATTGTGTTGCTCAGCAGAGCCAGATGTAGATGTAGGTGGTGGAGTTTCAACCATCTTGACTTAGTGTTTTTCTCTTCCTGAATCTTTTCTAAACACGGTTAAGTGCTTGCACCTTAGAACCGACGCTCTGATGCCAATTGAAGGATAGAAAAACACTTAGAAAGGGGGAGTTTGAATAAGTGTAGCTTTAAAACTCTTAAGATAAAAACAATTTGCACAATGATTTTTATCCTGATTCGTTGTTAACTAAACTACTCCAGTCCACCCCCTTGGAGTGATTTACCTCACCTGAGGATTTAACCCACTAATCAATCTTTATTACAATGGTTTTCCACTTAGATACCCTCTAAGTCTTCTAGAGTATTCTAATCACAACCTGATCACTCTAGGAAATCAATGCTTAGATACCCTCTAAGACTTCTAGAGAATCCGATCACAACTCGATCTTCTCTAGTACCTTTACAAATGAATGTAAACAAATTCTTACAAGAGTGTTACAATGCTTCTTAATAAGCTATAATCACAACTGTGATATTTCTCTTAAGTTCTAAGTTTAATCTCACTAAGTTATTACAACAGTAATGAAGTGAGGTTGAAGATGAAGTTTGATAGCTTTTGATTCAGCAGGGTTTCAGCAAGATTGAAAAGTTGTTAGTAAATCAGTAACCTTGCTTATGATCAGAACTTCACTATTTATAGGCATTTTGAGAAGATGACCGTTGGGAGCATTTAATGCGTTGCGTGATCCGTACAACATTGCATTTAATGTTTCACTCTTTTGTCAACTACCTCGAGCCTTGCTTTTCCTGCTTTTACTGACTTTGCCTTTAATAGCTTCTAACGTTCCTTTTGTCAGTCAGCGTAGCCTGCCATCTTGTACTTGCTTCTGATCTGATCTTTGTAGATACAACGTTTGAATTAATCAGAGTCAAACAGCTTGGTGCGAGCATCTTCTTGTCTTCTGACTTTGAAGTGCTTCTAGCGTGATACCATAAGAACTTCAGTGCTTCTACTTCTGATCTCAAGTTCTTCTGATTCTTCAATAGACCATGTTCTGATTCTGCTTGACCATCTTCTGATGTCTTGCGAGAGCATGTTCTGATGTTGCATACTGAACCTTCTGAGTCAGTGCTTCTTGCGTTGATTCTGTGCATACTCTTTATATATTTCCTGAAATGAAAAATGCATAGGATTAGAGTACAACATTGTTGTAATACGGTGAACTGACTTTTTATCGATCGAAATGTCGCGGCTAAGCATGAGTCGCCACCGACTTTTATTTTATCCAAACAAATTCAGAAAGGCAAAAAGAAACAGAAAAAACCTTTTTTAAAGAAATCTAAGTTCGGGGGGTAATTTATGCAAAGGGAAGGTGTAAGGCACCCTTTACATCCATGGTTTTCCATGGGCTCTTAACTGCTTTGCCTGCTCGTTTGTTTTTAGAAAAAAGTAGATGAAAGAAAAAAGAAGTGGACTTTAGCTCGTAAATGAGCGTAGCCAGTTTTTGAAGAATTGTGAGAAAGAATATTAAAGATGAGCATTGCAAGGCAATTAGGGGCAATTACCTTAAACTCAGATGATAGGTCTCTTTTTAGCCTTTCAGAATGAAAGGGTCTATCCTTGCCATAAGAGGGTAGGAAGCCTTTCGTTTGGAGGTTGAAGGGTCGTCGAAGCATCCTTTGCCATAAGACTGTCCCATGCCATAGAAGGGCAGGTAATCTAAGGCAAGGATCAGAATAAGCCATTTTCGTTAGGCAGCCAGAAGATACCTCAGCCTTTTTCCGTAGGCAACTTCCGAGGGTCGAGGTCATTTGTGTATCGAAGGCAGCATCATTTAGGGTCGTGACCTTTTTTTCGAGGCAACATGGCTGAGGTATCCTCGTATTCGAGGGACTTGGCTTATTCTGCAAAAAAACACAAGGCAGCAAGGCAACAGGCAACAGGCAACAAAGCACAACAGAGAGGGTTACCCAAAAGCGTGCGTGTGTGCACCAATCATGTGATTCAATTCAGTTATTTATCTTGTATTTAGTTATTCTAGGTCAGTTTAAGGCTTGCACTCCCTAAGATTACTAACCACACAATAATATAAAGCAATAAAGGGGGCGGGAAATTGTAACCAGCGGATCCCTTATCAGGGTTTGACACAAGTAATAATAATAAAAGGGATAAAATAAAATGAGGTTTAGGTTACCAACAACGTAGCTTTAGCAATTGATAAACCCTAAAAAGGAAAAAGACAAGACAGAGAACATATAGTGAGTGCATTATCAAATTCGAGGGCAAACCTCATTAACTACAAAAGAAAACAGGATAATAAATTAAAAATAGAATAGGGAGAAGGTACTTAGCTTGGCATTTGCCTGACAGGGTTGAGGGCAAGGGTTTGCCAGAAGCATCGGCTCTGACCACTAGGAATGAGCAAAGAAACAAATAAGGCGTGAGTGTATTATCAGATTCGAGGGCAAAGGGATTAACCCTAAAAATAAAGAATAAATAAATATAAAAATAATAGTTAAAAAAGTGAGGGTACTTAGCTCTGATTTGATCTGATATGGTTGATAGGGTGCCTTTAAGGTTAACCCTGAAAAGAAACAAGGCAGGAAAGGATGAAGGCGAAACAAACCCTAATTTAAAATATAAATCAAATATAATTTAAATTAAATTAAACTGAGTACTTAACTTTGGCTTTTGAATCAGGCGCGTAGTCGGAAGGCGTTTGAAAAGATAACCCTGAAAAAGGCACATAAGAAGAAGATTTTTTTTTAGTGTAGGGTGAACCCTAAAATCAAAAAGGAAACAAAATAGGCTTTGAAAAAAATAGAATACTTAGCTTTGTGAGGGGCGTCGCGCGTTCTGGTCTTTTAAATCTGGCAAATATCCACGAGAATAGATAAATAGCTCGAATGTACCTCGCAGTAAACAAGAAAATAGGAGTACCGATATATATAGAATAATGTATGAATAATGATAAAAAAAATCCACAAATAGGAATAACAATTAACAAAGGTAAATATAAAACTCTAAAAGAAAATGATTAATCAAAATATTTTGACGTTTTAATATTTAAAGCTAACATACCCTTTTTTTTGTATTATATATTTTTTAATCATCACATAGAAATTAAAACAAAATTTGAAGGATAAAAACAAAATTAATAAAATAAAATAAAAAAACAGTAAGATGGCGGTGTGAACAGAGGCTGGGCGCTGGGCCCAAATGACCTGATCCAAGAAAATTAACATGAGCAAAAATAAGGGGTTCGTTTGAAAACACAGGGTGCATAACAGGAATAAACAAACTTGGCCTAAATGATTGATCTAAACCCAAAAGCATAACAAATGTCAAAAAAACCCTAGGAGACAAAAGAGTTTGTCCGCCTCCCTCTAGCTCAGAATCAGTCCACGCTTAATTTCCTCTGTTTTTTTCCATTGTTAAACTTGCTTCTCTGTTTTCACACAAAACAAGTCTCTTGTTTCAATCTTTCATCTTCATCAACTCACAAAAACTCTCGGTTCATCCATTTGTTATATGCTCTCCGTATTTTTGAACAACAACAACAAAGTTTCTTGAAATCTAACACTCTCGGCTCAAATCTCTCGCTCCGAACCTCCTCTCGTCTCATTCGGCTTCACTCAACAATCTCTTCCTCAAGATACATACACGCAATAGAAAATGAAATAAATGATAAACCATCGAAATGAAAGGAAAGAGAAAGGTTACTACAAGCAACAACAACCGATGTGTAATGCGATACTAACAAAGATTCAACATGGCGATAAAAGCAATCAAACACTAATAATCAGTGCATCGAGACTGATAAGTGCGTCAATGGAGATAAGGAAACGTTACCGGATCTTTTCCTTTGTCCTTGCGTGCGAAACATCGAAGGATCTTGCGCACCTCGACCGTAGAGGCGTTGAATCGGATGCTGAATCCCTGAGTTGAATGCCGAGTCTTTGAATCGGTGAAAGTGCGAAGTCGGTGTTGTCGTCTGAGCATGGGTGAAGCTTCTTCGAATCCAAAACTGTCATGTGCAGAGCTATTGTGATGGTGACGTTGACGCTGAATCGTTTGGATCGGAGAAGTTATCACGTCGTAAATTAGTGATGTTAGTGATGTGTATGCTGCAAGATGATGATGATCGGCTATGTCTTCTTGTGAAGGTGAAGGAAAAGAGTATGAAAGTGAATGAATAAGGTGATGGTTGAGGGTGAAACCGATAAGGCTTGAGGGGATTGGTTTTCTGCAGAAAGTTTTGAAAGGATATGTGTGTAGAAGTGATGATTGAATGAAGGAGAACGTGCAACGGTGTGTGATGGTTACAAGTTTGGAGATGGAGGTTTGAATGTCGTGTTTCAGTGAGGAGTGGATAGACTCGTTGTATTGCTAAAGGCTGGCTTCTTTACAGAGACAAACACATGTGATGGTATCTGAAAATCGGCATGGTTATTTGCGTGGGAGTAAGGGTTTAGTCTCAGTAAAGTAGTGAGGATGGTTGGAAAAACTAGGATTCACAAAATTGGTTCTCTTGTACACCTCGGTCCCCCCCTGAAGGGTTAGAAAAGTTAGTATATATATAACAAATATTAGGTTAAAGCGAAAACAGGCTTTTAGGGTGCAAGATGGGCTCCTTCTCTTTGTACCTAAAATTATTAGTAAAAGAAAACAAATAATACACTTTTAAAAAAAGATGAGATCTCAGTATAATGAATTAAAATGATTTAATAGTTTTAAAATTCGACTTTAATTAAAATTGAATTAAATACCATAAACCCCAATAATTAGTAAAATAAAATTAGAGCTATTGAACCGTACAATAAAATGAAAATGCATACATGAATTGATTTATTTATTTTTTATAAATGTGAAGTTATGTTAATGTCCTAATGGAAGTATGTAAATGATATGCAAAGCATGAACCGGTAGGAATAAAATCAAGAGGGCAAATTTTGGGGTATGACAGCTGCCCCTGTTCAATTATCTTAAACCTGAAGATGTAGAGTGGTTTGTGCGCCAGTCGGAGTCTGAAGGTGGAAGATGATTGAACACTAGAATACCAAGAAATTTGCCCTATTTGAAGTAGGGACTTTTGTCGGAGATGGGCTTGTAGATGCCATCTGATAGTTGTTGGAGTATAGATTGTTACGCAATTTCTGCTTTTGCTGTCTTCCCTCTTTTGAATGTTGAGGAACCGTCAAAGGTATCGACTCAAATCTGTGTTGGGTTATTTAAGGAACCGTCAAAGGTATCGACTTAAATTCGAAGCATATTGTTGAGGCACCGTCAAAGGTATCGACTCAGATATGCGGATAGATTATATAAGGAACCGTCAAAGGTGTCGACTTATATCAGCGGTATGTCGTTAAGGAACCGTCAAAGGTGTCGACTTAACTCTTGATGTGGGTTGTTAAGGAACCGTCAAAGGTATCGACTTAACTCTGAAGCATATCATTGAGGCACCGTCAAAGGTATCGACTCAGATATGCGGATAGATTGTATAAGAAACTGTCAAAGGTATCGACTTATATCTGCAGTGTGTTGTTAAGGAACCGTCAAAGGTGTCGACTTAACTCTTGATATATTAAGGAACCGTCAAAGGTGTCGACTTAATACTTGAAAATAGAGGTAGTAGTATCCTGAAAAGTAGAGGTTAGTTTTCTTATGTCATGATGCATGTGTTTATGTAATGAGTATCTCAAAGTAAATGAGAAACTTCGTATGTTATGGATTTGTTATGCAGTGATGTATGCGATGTATGTTTGTGTCATGTGGTATGCGAATATGATTTATGTTATCTTCGTCGAGAAAATAAATCTCCAGGTCTTTGTGTTTTTGATGTTTGATTTCGTCTTGAAGATGCTCAGCTGGGGATTTATAATTTCTGCTTGGGGATGATTAGTAACTTGATGTTCCCTGATTGGGGATAAAGGGAAACCATGTTGGGGAGCCATGCCTTTGTCGGGGTAGGAGTGTTGGAAGACATCTTCTTAGGGATTACTTTGTGGGGATATGATCTTGCGAAATCAGCTTTGTGGGAAGACGCGAATGTCTTGAATGTTGCCCCTAGTATTATAGTACCTGTCGTTCCTGGACTTTAATTAGGGCACGCCACTGAATGTTGATCAAGATGTCAAGCTGGACTTGTATAGATTTGCCCCGGTTAGTAGGAACTTTGGAAAGATTCGTCTCGCGAGGACTTTATGAGATATGAACCATGGGCGACATGCCCCTTAGTAACCATTGGTCCAGGACAATGCCCCATATTGATTGGAAATAGCTTAAGATTTATTTGGACGCATGCCCCTGATTGTTTTTGGCATCTTTGAGAGATTCTCGGAATCTTGACTTGATTTCCCCAGATTGACCGGGAAATAGTTTGACTTCCGCTTGGGATGTATGCTTTTGACTTTTTGGCATTTGAGAGATTCTTCGAATCTTGACTTGATTGCCCCAGATTGATTGGGAGAAACGTGGCATGCCCCTTGTATATGTAGGAGACGTTGCCTATCGGGATAACTTTCTAGTCATTAGTTGTACCCTGTGCAAGTTCTTTCTGATGCTAACATTTGAAATTATGTAGCAGAATATGTTTAATAATGAATTCATGAGATGCAATGCATACGTTTGTCTTGAGTTTTTTTTTTTTTTTTTTTTTAAAAAAACATTAAAACAAGAGATGTGAAAGCGTGATATTTGTAAAACATGCTATTTTTTGTAGAAGCGAAATATCCACTCAGCATTTTAGTAAACCTTAAGGAGTCGGGATACCTTTTTGGTGACAGTATGCTTTCGAACTAACCATGCTTCAGTTAGGACTTTCAAGGGTTGTAACGTGGCTTGGTTCACGGTTTTAAGAAACAAAAGATAAAGGCTCAAAGTTTATTTATACCCATCCCCTTCTTCGTGATGTTCTTCATTCCTAAGCTCAGCTAAATCAAACTTATGCATTCAGGTTCCAAGAGACTTTTGGATTTGCACCTTTGATAATGATGGTGGTTCACAAGCAAAGATAACTTTTGAGATGGCAGTCACTTCTTCCTTTTGGTAGTTACAACATTGTGTTGTTATTGACTTCTCTGTTTTCATCCTTTTGATATCCCTAACTTTTGCCTAAACTGTTTTCTTCTTTTTAGATTCCAGTCAGCGGGATGCCTTGATTTTTGCCTAAGTCACCTTTTTGATTTTTGACTTAGCAGGCTTTTCTTGGTGTATATGTTTTTTCATTTTTTCCTTTTTGAAAGATATTGACTGCCTTGTTTGATGATTGATGAACCATCATTGTATTTTCATTGACATCTCCAACACTCCTTTGATGTGTATGGTTGAACGTTTATGATTGAAACCTTTGTTGAAAGGTGTACTGAATGATTCTCTTAAAATAGAATGCACAGCCAAATTAACTGAGAACTACCCTGCCCCAGGTTATGATCAAGGGTTTTAATTAGTACAAGAAAGAAAACTTCTACTTCTTAGGCTCAAAGGGGTTAACGAGGGATTAACATCCTTATATCTCCACTGTTTAGGAATTGAAACAATGCCTGTACATCGTCAGCATAGTCCGCTCAAAAGCATACTGTATGAGGTTGCGGTATCGTTTTCGTCATCCTCCCTCAAAAGGTATACAACTTTAGCAGGAGTTGAGTATCACAAAAACATATGCAGAATAAAGACATAACTTAAAATGAGTGGTAGCGAAATAATTTATTCAAGACAAACATATGCAATGCACTGATGATGATTATTTAAACAGATAATGTCTATCATAATTCCAATTGTTTAAACAAACAGGAAAGGAAATCGCAAATGAGAGTAAATCCAATGATCTAAAAAGTTCATCCTTCTAAACATTAATCAATCTTGTGGTGACCAGGAATGGGAGCATTGATCACTGCAGGAGTCTTGGGATGAGGGAATTCAATTTCACCAGCATCGATCATATCTTGAATCTTGTTCCTCAATGTCCAGCAGTTGTCAGTGTCATGTCCAGGACTATTAGAGTGATATGCACATCTTGCATTAGGATTATAACGAGAAGAAGAAGTACTAGGGTTCTTCGGAGGGTCCTTCAAAGTAATCAACTCTAACTTCAACAAGTGTCGTAATGCCTGAGCCAGCGTCATATTGATTTTTGTGAATTGACGCCTAGGTGCATCTGACTTGCATCTTTGTTGTGGAACTGGTGTAGAGATCAGAAATGTCCCCACAGATTGATTGTGTTCATTGCGGCCTTTCTGATTGTGCACAGCATTGTTCGTGATGAGCGGAACGGGTCATACATTTGGACCATATGCGATAGAGGGCGTCAGAGCAAATAGACCATATATATTGAGGGACATCAGAACTAGTCGTACATTTAGACCTTGTCTGTTGAAGGATGTCAGAACGAGTTATTCATTAGACCATATCTGTTGGGATGTCAGAACGAGTCATACATTAGACCATATCTGTTGGAATGTCAGAACGAGTCATACATTGGACCATATCTGAGGAAGGATATCAGAACGAGTTATTCATTAAACCATATCTGAAGGAGAATACCAGAACGAGTCATACATTAAACCATATCTGATGAATAATGCCAGAACGAGTCATACATTAGACCATATCTGACTGAAAATACCGGAACGGGTCATACATTAGACCATATCTGATAGAGAATATCGGAACGGGTCATACATTAGACCATATCTGATTGAGAATGCTTGCTTGTTAGAGTCGATGAGTTATTTGACAAAGTTGTGGAATGTAAAAAGGCTTGTCAGAATGAATCTCCAGCTCGATTATATCTGAGAGGAATGATTGTCGAGGCGGAACCTGAAAACAAAGTTAGAAATATGCAATGTCATGAATGCAAATGAAATGTTTTCAAGGATCTTTAAGGAATTTAGTTAGCAACATTGGAAAGTGATTTGGTCGCATATTTGTTTGAAGAATTCTGACTCTTGTCTTTGAACATTCTTTTTTGAGAATCAAGCTCACCATATCGAGTGGGTCATCGCCTCTGATTCGGGATACTTCTGAATTTGAAGGTACGTGGCAAGAGAAAAATAAATCCTCTTGCCCCTTGATAGGTATTGAGTCTCTGAATTGAAAGGTATGTGGCTAAAGGAAAATAAATCCTCTTGCCCCTTGATTAGAAAATCAGTCCTTGATAGGAGTCCCTGAAATTGTACGCCCTAAATCCCTAAGATCCTTGAAAGGGTTAGTTTAATTATGTTATGCTTATGATGTCATGATGTCATGAAGTTATACAAATGCAGTTCATTAGGCATAGTGTGGGGTAGTAAGGACAAACAAGTCCTTTTAACAAAACCTGCAAGGAAACGAAAGTTAGTAGCAAACACAAACAAGTCACGCAAGTCACACAAGCCACACAATTTTGCCTTATGGTTAGGCTTGCACGTGGTCAAAAGGTATGTACCCTCCTCCTGAAGTTTAGTTGGTTCAAACCTGTCCTATATAAAGATCGGGTTCTAGGGAGCTCATATCATTGACCTTTCTCGAAGGCGCTTATCTCAGTTCGGCAATCGAATCGCCAACCGAAAAGGTCCTGAAAGTCCAGTCCATATGAGTGTAGCTTCGAGTATCAACCAACTTCAGTCGGAACCAAAGCCAGCCATCTCGCTACTTTCTAATAGGCTAAAGTCAAGTTCGACTAAGGTTCTAAGGGCAAATTAGTGCTTAATGACACCACGCGGTAGCCAAGCATTTCCTCAGGTCGGATCCCAAGGAACACCAGGACAAACCAATGTGCCACACTAACGATGGCCATCAGATCAACCACATCAGTATACGCTGTGCAGTCTCCTTGATCTCATGCCATATGCCTAAGGTACTTGAAGGATAGAAAAACACTTAGAAAGGGGGGGTTTGAATAAGTGTAGCTTTAAAAACTTGACAGATAAAAATAAATTGCACAGTTATTTTTATCCTGGTTCGTTGTTAACTAAACTACTCCAGTCCACCCCCGCAGAGATGATTTACCTCAACTGAGGATTTAATCCACTAATCGCACGGATTACAATGGTTCTCCACTTAGTCAGCAACTAAGTCTTCCAGAGTCTTCTGATCACACACTGATCACTCCAGGAACAACTGCTTAGATACCCTCTAAGACTTTCTAGAGTATTCTGATCCACACGATCACTCTAGTTACAACCTGCTTAGATAACCTCTAAGACTTCCTAGAGTATTCTGATCCACACGATCACTCTAGTTCCTTACAACTTAATGTAATCAATTCTAAGAGTATTACAATTGCTTCTTAAAAGCTATAATCACAAACTGTGATATTTCTCTTAACGTTTAAGCTTAATCTCACTAATATATTACAACAGCAATGTAGTGAGCTTTGATGAAGATGAAGATTCTGAGCTTTGAATAGAACAGAGTTTCAGCAAGTTAATATGAGTTGTTTTGTGCAGAATCGTTAACCTTGCTTCTCATCAGAACTTCATATTTATAGGCGTTGGAGAAGATGACCGTTGAGTGCATTTAATGCTTTGCGTGTTCCGTACAGCATCGCATTTAATGTTATACGCTTTTGTCAACTACCTCGAGCCTTGTTCACGCTGTGTCTACTGACGTTGCCTATAATAGCTTTTAACGTTCCTTTTGTCTGTCAGCGTAGCTTGCCACTTGTACTTCCTTCTGATCTGATGTTTGTGAATACAACGTTTGAATATCATCAGAGTCAAACAGCTTGGTGCAAAACATCTTCTGATCTTCTGACCTTGAAGTGCTTCTGTGCGTGATACCATCAGAACTTCAGTGCTTCTGATCTCATGTTCTTCTGATGCTTCCATAGACCCATGTTCTGATTCTGCTTCGACCATCTTCTGATGTCTTGCCAGACCATGTTCTGATGTTGCATGCTGAACCCTTTGAGACAAAGCTTCTGAGCGCTGAATTATGCATACTCTTTATATATATATTTCCTGAAAAGGAAATTGCATTGGATTAGAGTACCATATTATCTTAAGCAAAATTCATATTATTGTTATCATCAAAACTAAGATAATTGATCAGAACAAATCTTGTTCTAACAATCTCCCCCTTTTTGATGATGACAAAAACATATATAAATGATATGAATTTGCGATCAGAAAGAGCAGACGGCAAAAGACAAATTACACAGCTATAGCATAAGCATATGAATATGTCTCCCCCTGAGATTAACAATCTCCCCCTGAGATAAATAATCTCCCCCTGAAATAAATACTCGAAGAACTTTAATAAAAGACTTCCCTGATTATTTCGGTAGAGACGATCACATAAGCTTCTGTCTTTAGAGAATTCATAGCTTCTGACTTCTGCTTCCATTTGGACAGCTTCAGAACTAGAATTTCTTTAGATCCCTAGAACACTCACAGCTTCTGATTCCTGCTTCCATCTAGGACAGCTTCAGAACTTGAATTTCTTTGATCTTCAGAACATTCACAGCTTCTGATTTCTGCTTCCATTTAGGACAGCTTCAGAACTTGAATTTCTTTGATCTTCAGAACATTCACAGCTTCTGATTTCTGCTTCCATTTAGGACAGCTTCAGAACTTGAGTTTTCTGGATCTTTAGAACATTCACAGCTTCTGATTTCTGCTTCCCTCGGATAGCTTCAGAGCTTTGAATTTCTACCAACATCACTTCATGCTAGATTTGTATCAGAACATTGTTGAATGTACCAGAGCATCATCAGAGCATCTCTACATCCTGAAATGTTACAGAACAAAAACTAAACGACAAAAGTCAGCATGAACGAGTCAGAACATAAAATGTATATTTGAACACATGATATGTATCAGAGCCATATAGGCTAAAATGATGTATCAGAGCAAATAGAATTTTGTCAGAGCAAATAGACAAATATGGATCAAATTCTATTATCAGTGCTTCTGATTTATTCTTCTTTCTTGCTTCTGATTTCTGAAGCTTGACAGCACTCGGCTTGCTTCAGTTTCCATGAGCTTATTCTGTTTACAGAATAACACTTCTTATGGTTTTACTTCTTGTGTTTGCTTTGAAGATTCTCTTCACTTCTTTATACCTGCAAAGCACTTAAACCATATAGAACTTGCAGTTCTTGTTAGTAAATGTGTGGAAGCTTTACCCAGCAACTGATAGATTAATCAAATCATTTATCATTTATCTTCTCCCCCTTTTTGTCATAACATCAAAAAGAATATTTCAAAAGATTCAGATGAATAAAACGACAAATAAAATCACTGGAATGTAAAACAAAGAAACTTTTCATTGATAATCAAAAGATATTACATGAGAAGATGTTTAACAAGCAGATGCAACAAGGAAAGAAAACTGCTAAGACCAAAGACTAAGACCCTAGCTAAGACAAAATCTGCGCCAGCATGTCTTGAACCCTGTCATAATTTACTGCTTCTTGGGCTCCCAGGCGAGGGGTCAGGGAGACTTGATTCTGATGCAGATCTTCCACAATCTCTATCAGAAACAACATTCTCAGCAGGTGAAGATGAAGAGATTTCTTTGGAATGAGTTGAGGGAGAGGAAAGGTTAGATGAAGAGGAAGTTGAGTCTTGAAGGTAAAAAGATGAGGAAGAAGATGGAGATGATGGAGGGCTTTCACCAGGGGGTTGAAACACACGTCTAGAATAGTTTCCAGACAACATTGCTTCGAATGGATTCACCTTGAGAGGGTCATAGGTGATCTTTATCTTTTTTGGTTTGGAAGAAGATGTTTCAACAGCTTTTCTCTTTTTGTTTTGATCATTTTCATGGTTTCCCGGGCTTGATGAAAAGTTCATGATGGATTTGCAGATAATGAACAGCTAGGGTTTGATATGAATGCAAAAAGATAGAGAAGGAAAACAAAGACAGAGTGTAATAGAGAAAATATAAGAGGGAAGGAGAAGCGTTTGAAGAGTATTTAAAAGAAAATAAAATGAAACAAATGATGGATAGCATTTAATGTTACGTGACATGAGGAGAGATAATAAAGACAAATGAGGTGACTAGCACAGTTACCTATGGTCGGCGTCCCTTCAACTGCACGCGCGCTTATCCATGAACAGTAACGACAGGTTTACCATCCCGAGATAAAACGTTACAGCTGTTTTGCTTTAAAAGAGGTTCTGAATCAACTTAGACAATGAAACGTTAGTAATAACTGAATCATAATTTCTAAAATATTTCAATCAGAACTTCTGATAAAAAAAAAATCCACATTCATTTCAGAAGATACTCATACGTAAGAACTTCTCATCTTCTCATTCTGGGCATAAATCCATACTGATGTTCTTCAGAATGAACTTAAACCTATCTTCAGCCAGGGGTTTTGTAAAGATATCAGCCCATTGATGGTCTGTATCCACAAAGTTTAAAGATATAACACCCTTCTGAACATAGTCCCTTATGAAATGATGTTTAATCTCAATATGTTTAGCCTTTGAATGAAGAATAGGATTCTTAGATAAACATATAGCAGAAGTATTATCACAGAATATAGGAATGTTACTCTCATATATCTGATAATCTTCTAACTGACTCTTCATCCAGAGCATCTGTGTACTGCAACCAGCAGCAGCGACATATTCTGCTTCTGTTGTTGATAGAGCAATAGTTGCTTGCTTCTTGCTATACCAGGAGATCAAATGACTTCCAAGAAATTGGCAACTTCCTGAAGTACTCTTTCTTTCAATTCTGTCTCCAGCATAGTCAGCATCGCAGAATCCTACTAAGTTGTATTCTTTAGATTTTCTGTAAACTAAGCCAACATTAGTAGTACCTTTCAGATACCTTAGAATTCTCTTAACAGCGGTTAAATGAGATTCTCTAGGATCTGATTGGAATCTAGCACACAAACAAACACTGAACAGAATGTCAGGTCTAGAAGCAGTCAAATATAGAAGAGATCCAATCATGCCTCTGTATAACTTCTGATCTACCTTCTTACTTACCTCATCCTTACCTAGGATGCATGTTGGATGCATAGGAGTTTTGGCTTCTTTGCAGTCTAGAAGATTAAACTTCTTCAGAAGTTCCTTCACATACTTGGTTTGGTGAACATACGTTCCTTCTGATGTTTGATTTATTTGTATTCCAAGGAAATACTTGAGTTCTCCCATCATGCTCATTTCAAACTCGGCCTGCATAGACTCAGCAAACTCCTTTCCAAGTGTAGCATTAGATGTTCCAAAAATAATATCATCTACATATATTTGACAAATTAAAATATCCCTTTTAAAGGTTTTACAAAAGAGAGTAGTGTCCACTTTTCCTCTAGTGAAACCATTATCCAGAAGGAAAGAACTTAAGCGTTCATACCAAGCTCTGGGAGCTTGTTTCAATCCATACAACGATTTCTTTAGTTTAAAAACATGATTAGGAGACATAGAGTCTTCAAAACCAGGAGGTTGATGGACATAAACTTCTTCATCTATATAACCATTTAAGAAGGCACTCTTAACATCCATCTGATAGAGAGTGATGTTATGTTGAGTGGCAAATGAAATTAATAGACGAATAGATTCTAACCTGGCCACTGGTGCAAAGGTTTCTGTATAGTCAATCCCTTCTTGCTGACTATAACCCTGAGCCACCAGTCTGGCTTTGTTCCTTACCACTTCACCTTTCTCACTGAGCTTGTTTCTGAAGACCCATTTTGTACCGATTATATTGAATCCATCTGGTTTAGGAACAAGATCCCAAACATCATTCCTTGTAAACTGATTCAGTTCTTCTTGCATAGCAATTATCCAGTCTGGATCTTCTAGAGCATGATCAACAGAAGTTGGCTCGATCAAAGATACAAGACCTAATTGACAGTCTGCATTGTTCTTAAGGAATGCTCTTGTTCTGATTGGATCATCCTTCTTTCCAAGAATGACATCTTCTGAATGACCAGAGATGAGTCTGGATGATCTTCTGACAGATGGTTCTTCAGAAATGCTTAGATTCTCCAGAGAAGCTGATACTTGATCTTCAGATTCTTTGCTTCTGAGAAGCTCTGCTTCTGATGCGTTGCTTCTTGGCTCAACAACTTCTGATATATCAATATCACAATCTGCAAAATTATCAAACTGCTTTGGTTTTTCAGAACCAAGCTTATCATCAAACCTGATATTGATTGATTCTTCCACAATCAAAGTTTCAGTGTTGTATACTCTGTAGCCTTTTGAGCGTTCAGAATATCCAAGAAGGAAACATTTTTGTGCTTTGGAATCAAACTTACCAAGATGATCTTTAGTGTTCAGAATAAAGCATACACATCCAAAAGGATGGAAATATGAAATGTTGGGCTTTTTATTCTTCCACAATTCATAAGGAGTCTTATTTAGAATAGGTCTGATAGAGATTCTATTCTGAATATAGCATGCAGTGTTTATTGCTTCTGCCCAGAAATGCTTAGCCATATTGGCTTCATTGATCATGGTTCTGGCCATTTCTTGCAGAGTCCTATTCTTTCGTTCTACAACTCCATTTTGCTGTGGAGTTCTAGGACAAGAGAAATCATGGGCAATACCATTTTCTTTGAAGAATTCTTCAAAGGATCTGTTCTCAAATTCACCACCATGATCACTTCTGACCTTTATGATTTTACACTCTTTTTCAGATTGAATCTGAATGCAGAAATCAAAGAACACTGAATGAGACTCATCCTTGTGTTTCAAGAATTTTACCCACGTCCAGCGGCTATAATCATCTACGATGACTAATCCATATTTCTTCCCTCTGACAGATGCTGTTTTGACTGGGCCAAACAGATCAATGTGCAAGAGTTCTAATGGCCTTGAGGTAGAAACAACATTCTTGGACTTGAATGCAGGTTTGGAGAACTTGCCCTTCTGACATGCTTCACAAAGAGCATCTGATTTGAATTTCAGATTAGGGAGTCCTCTGACAAGATCCAGTTTGTTAATCTGAGAAATCTTTCTCAAACTAGCATGACCTAATCTTCTGTGCCAGACCCACTGCTCTTCAGAAACAGACATAAGACAAGTCACCTTCTGACTCATAAGATCTTGCAGATCTGTCTTATAAATGTTGTTCTTCCTCTTGCCTGTAAATAGGATTGAGCCATCCTTCTGATTTACAGCCTTGCAAGACTTTTGATTAAAGATTATATCATAACCATTGTCACTCAATTGACTGATAGATAAGAGGTTATGTGTTAATCCTTCTACAAGAAGTACATTAGAAATGGAAGGAGAGTTACCAGACTTTATAGTTCCATAGCCAATTATCTTGCCCTTCTGATCTCCTCCAAACTTGACTTCTCCTCCAGACTTAAGCACCAGGTCTTGGAACATAGACCTTCTTCCTGTCATGTGTCGTGAGCATCCAGAGTCCAGGTACCACGACATGTTGTGCTTTGTCCTTTTTGCAGCCAAGGATATCTGCAATAGGAATAATCTTATCCTTAGGTACCCACATCTTCTTGGGTCCTTTCTTGTTAGATTTTCTCAAGTTCTGATTGAACTTGGGTTTAACATTGTAAGCAATAGGAGGAACAGCATGATAATTTTTAATGTGAGTTTCATGATATTTCCTAGGTTGTGTCACATGCTTTTTGGTGTGTGTTATGTGAAAACTTTGAGCATGTGAAGTGTGCCTAATATCATGGGAGTGGCCATACTTGAACTGATCATACAATGGCTTGTATGTGAATTTCATTTCATCAACAGGTTCAAGTTTGTATGGGGTTTCACCCTCAAAACCAATGCCGACTCTTTTGTTTCCAGACACAGCATATATCATAGAAGCTAGCTGACTTCTGCCAATACTTCTAGATAAGAACTTCCTGAAACTTAAGTCATATTCTTTCAGAATATGGTTTAGACTAGGAGTGGATTTTTCTGAATCAGAAGGAGATCCAACATTATTGGATAATTTTAAAAGTTTTTCTTTTAATTCAGAATTCTCCAACTCAAGCTTCTTTGTTTCAAATTCAAATAGCTTTTTCAGCTCTTTGTATTTGAGACTAATCTGAGACTTGAATTCCAGAAGTTCAGTTAGACCGGAAACTAACTCATCTCTAGTAAGTTCAGAAAATACCTCTTCAGAATCTGATTCTGATGTAGATTCTGATCCGTCATCTTCTGTCGCCATCAGCGCACAGTTAGCCTGCTCATCTTCAGAGTCTGAATCATCTTCTGACTCATCCCAGGTTGCCATAAGACCTTTCTTCTTATGAAACTTCTTCTTGGGATTTTCCTTCTGAAGTTTTGGACATTCATTCTTGAAGTGTCCAGGCTCATTGCATTCATAGCACATGACCTTCTTCTTGTCAAATCTTCTGTCATCAGAAGATTCTCCACGTTCAAATTTCTTTGAACTTCTGACGCCTCTGAACTTCCTTTGCTTGTTCTTCCAGAGTTGATTTAGCCTTCTGGAGATCAAGGACAGTTCATCTTCTTCTTCAGATTCTGATTCTTCAGGATCTTCTTCTCTAGCCTGAAAAGCGTTAGTGCATTTCTTGATATTGGATTTTAATGCAATAGACTTACCTTTCTTTTGAGGCTCATTTGCGTCCAGCTCTATTTCATGGCTTCTCAAGGCACTGATAAGCTCTTCCAGAGAAACTTCATTCAGATTCTTTGCAATCTTGAATGCAGTCACCATAGGACCCCATCTTCTGGGTAAGCTTCTGATGATCTTCTTTACATGATCAGCCTTGGTGTATCCCTTGTCAAGAACTCTCAATCCAGCAGTAAGAGTTTGAAATCTTGAAAACATCTTTTCAATGTCTTCATCATCCTCCATCTTGAAGGCTTCATACTTCTGGATTAAAGCGAGAGCTTTAGTCTCCTTGACTTGAGCATTTCCTTCATGAGTCATTTTCAAGGACTCATATATGTCATAGGCCGTTTCCCTGT
This sequence comes from Vicia villosa, assembly GCF_029867415.1. Taxonomy (NCBI): domain Eukaryota; kingdom Viridiplantae; phylum Streptophyta; class Magnoliopsida; order Fabales; family Fabaceae; genus Vicia; species Vicia villosa. The sequence goes on from NC_081184.1 coordinate 51,999,395, forward strand.
TAGATATCTTCTCATACTCAGCATGAGAGATAGCATTCAGCAAAACAGTTCTGCATTTATGATGATTCCTGAAAAGCTTCTTCTGATCATCATTCATTTCTTACCTTGTCAGCTTTACGCCACTGGCATTTACTGGATGTTTGTAACCATCCATCAGAAGATCCCATAGATCACCATCTAGACCAAGAAAGTAACTTTCCAGTTTATCTTTCCAGTATTCAAAGTTTTCACCATCAAATACCGGCGGTCTAGTATAACCATTGTTACCGTTGTGTTGCTCAGCAGAGCCAGATGTAGATGCAGGTGTAGACTTTGCAGTTTCATCAGCCATCTTTTACTGAAGCGTTTTTCTCTTCCTGAATCTTTTCTAAACACGGTTAAGTGCTTGCACCTTAGAACCGGCGCTCTGATGCCAATTGAAGGATATAAAAACACTTAGAAAGGGGGGGTTTGAATAAGTGTAGCTTTAAAAACTTGACAGATAAAAATAAATTGCACAGTTATTTTTATCCTGGTTCGTTGTTAACTAAACTACTCCAGTCCACCCCCGCAGAGATGATTTACCTCAACTGAGGATTTAATCCACTAATCGCACGGATTACAATGGTTCTCCACTTAGTCAGCAACTAAGTCTTCCAGAGTCTTCTGATCACACACTGATCACTCCAGGAACAACTGCTTAGATACCCTCTAAGACTTTCTAGAGTATTCTGATCCACACGATCACTCTAGTTACAACCTGCTTAGATAACCTCTAAGACTTCCTAGAGTATTCTGATCCACACGATCACTCTAGTTCCTTACAACTTAATGTAATCAATTCTAAGAGTATTACAATTGCTTCTTAAAAGCTATAATCACAAACTGTGATATTTCTCTTAACGTTTAAGCTTAATCTCACTAATATATTACAACAGCAATGTAGTGAGCTTTGATGAAGATGAAGATTCTGAGCTTTGAATAGAACAGAGTTTCAGCAAGTTAATATGAGTTGTTTTGTGCAGAATCGTTAACCTTGCTTCTCATCAGAACTTCATATTTATAGGCATTGGAGAAGATGACCGTTGAGTGCATTTAA